>NW_018743054.1:0-148243 GCF_001683475.1 Chenopodium quinoa | reverse complement strand
TAAAACTCTTATAAATAGTGCATGAACATTTATATCCCTAAAAATGTTCTTTTACATATTTGCCCCCGTTTGATTAAAAAGCATTAAAATTGTCTCTTGAATCCCCTTAATTGATTAATGATTTATAAATAAGAAGGTGTGTTAATTTTAACTAGTTGTTGGCCTACGCGCGCGGTCCCCAATTTGGTGATCTATGCTCGGTGATTAATGTGTAATTATTTGATGTTATATGCGCAGATTATTTCTAATGTTTTATTTGTAACGAAGTTAGGTATAGTCGTTAACGTTGATCAAAGTTGAAATATGATGGAATAGATTGTGCTGCTAAGGAATTAATGTAATATATAGGTGTATGATTGAATTGAAGTTATTGCATTATTTTAATTTTGGTGATGTTAATTTGTTATTATTTTGCAAATTGTTTGATTATATGTTGATTTATCACTTGTAAACAGTTGTGATAGTTATTAACTTTAACAAATTACTCACGATTTGTGTTAGTAATTTGTAGTATCCTTTATTGGAAATACTCATATACATTTCTTCAGCAAATAATACTCAGCATATATATTAGTTGAACTCCTATAAAAAAAATTAAAAAAAATCCCAAAACCATTGTCTTGATAGTAGTGTGCGGTCTCTCAATTTGGTGATATTTAATTTGTAATAATTACACAAATTGATTATTATTACTAAAGTGACGGAAAGATTTAATTAGGTTGTAGTTTCTTATATTTTAATTATAATAACTATATAAATAATGGCAATAATAAAGTTGATTGTTGTTAAATTGATTGAAAATAGTTTAAAAAGGCTAATAGCATTTTAATAGTTATGATGATTGAATACTTAACAATAAGGGTAAAAGAATTGTTTAATATTGTTTGGGAATTTGTTAAAAACAATGGTACGGTTTATTGAAAAAAAAAAGGTAAACGAAAGAAACCCTTAAAAAAGTAAAATATTTCTAGGTATGATTATCCAAGTGTTAACAATAACGGTAAGACATCTTGTAGATTTCTTTGGATATTTTGTAACTAAATTTTTTGGAAAAAGAAAATAAAATAGATTGCAAATATTTTTAAAAAGGTTTAAGGGTAAAAGATCTTGTAAATAATCATTATTACTCTCCCTCCTTTGCTCCGTCCCTCCTTCTTTATCTAATATTAGAACAAAATTTACAAAGTTAATCGATACTTGCCACCCCCCTATTATGAGTTACCCTCCTCACTATTTTCCATATTCATTTACATTTTATCATTTCACTTATATGGTTTTACAATATTTAGAATCCTTTCGAAAAGTAACATTTACCTAATCCTTAATTACATACTAAAGATAATCCTCTAAAAAGTTCTTCATCACATTTACCTAATCCTTAATTACATACTAAAGATGATCTTCTAAAAAGTTCTTCATCTATTTCTTTCTCTTTCCTAGAAGCCCCTCACAATTAAACATCTCATTTTGCTTTCTCTTTCTTGCACTCGTCTTTTATGATTTTGAACATTTTTTGAAAGTTTCTAAAAAGTATTGTCATCTCCTTACTCAATTACACTCTAAAAAGTATTCTCTTTCATACTTTTATTTCCCAAACTCTCTCTCTCTTTCTTTCTCTCTCTCACCTCTCTCTAGTATGGTTATTTTTTGTTCTAAATGTGTTATTAATCAATTTGACTTTTTATACAAAGTATCACATTAATGTTGTTAATTGAATTTTGAGCACATAAAATTGGCAATTAAGTAACCTTCTCAATCACGCTCTCTTTCGCCTTCCTTCCATCCCACCCTCCTTCCCTATCTTATGATTTTGCAAAAATTAATAAAGTTAAGTCTTGTGTTAAAACACCCTCCACCATTCTCTCCATTTTCATCTTCCTTTACATTTTTATACTTAACTCATCTGGTTTTGTTAAGGGAGAGCTAAGCTGACAGTATGATCTTGGTTTATAAGGGAGAACTAACCATTATCACTCTCCCTCCTTTGCTTCTTCTCCTTCCTTATCTAATGATATAGTAAAATTTACAAAGTTAATCCATACTTGCTACCCCCCTCTTTTCAGTTCCCCTCCTTACCGTTTTCCATCTTCCTTTACATTTAACACTTGACTTATATATGGTTTTATAATATTTAGAATCTTATTGGAAAGTACCATTTATCTAATCTTTGATTTACATACTAAAGATGGTCTTATCAAGAGTTTTTCATCTATTTCTTTCTCTTTTCATAAAGTCCCTTACGATTTTTATTTCTTCATTTCACATTCCTAATTTCTCTCCACTTCCCTCCTCTATAGCTTCTGAGTCTCTTTCACAGTTAAACACTAAGAATGGTCTCTTGAAGTGCTTTTCACCTCTTCCTTCTTCTATTGCGCTAAAACATCTATCTCTCTTTCTCTCTTTCTCTCTCTCTCTCTCTCTCTCTCTCTCTCACACACACACACACACACATATTCTCTCTCTTTTCCTTTATCTCCCCTCTAGCCTTGTCCCCTGCTCCCTCTAATCATTTTTAATGGATTTGAGAATTCAAGGTCGCATTTGCTCCCCTCTTACTTAATCCTTCTTTTATTGGCCCAAGCTCTTTATCTCATTTTCCTTCTTCTTTCCTATTCCTTCTTGCCCCTGTTACATCCTCTAAAAAGCTTTGAAAATTATAGGTTGCACCTGTTTCTATTTCCCCTGGCTCCTCTCTTCCCCCCCCCCCCCCCCCGCTCCCTCTGTCTTTCCCGGATTCTTTCTATCTCCATCTTTCTATCTCATGGCCCTTCTCTCTCTCTCGTTCTCCCTTTTTATCACTCTATCTTTCTCGGCCCCTTTCTTTTTTTATCGCTCTATTTCTTTCTCTTTCGACCCCCTTCTCTCTTTCTTTCCTTCTCTCTATCTTACTCTCTTTCCTTCCCAACCCCCTCTTTTTTCTTTCTCTCTCTTCTCCCAGCCCCTCCCCCCCCCCCCTCTCTCTCTCTCACTCTCTCTTCTTCCATCTCCTTCCCGACCCTTCTTTTTCTCACTTTCTCTCCGGGCCCCGCCTATCTCTCTCTCTCGATCCCTTTCCTTTATCGACATGCCCTATCCTCTCCTAGCATCCCCTCTCTCTCTTTCAGCCTGTCATCTCTATCTTCCATTGTTCCTCTTTCTTTTTCTTCCAGCCATTTTCTTTCCTGATTTCCTCTCACTCTCTCTCTCTCCCATCCTCTTTCTTTCACTATCTATCTCTCTCTCCTCCCTTTCTCTCCTTTTCCTTCCCCCGTCTCTTCCTCTCTCCTACTCCTCCTCCCCCCACCCCCTCCTCTGTCTCTCTCTAAAGGTATATATTACTATGGTTTTACAAACATAAAAAAAAAAATTAAAAAAAAACATTTTCTCATAAATTTTATATATTTTAACAATCAACTTTTATGGTTTTGCAAAATTTAAAATCAAAGTGTTATTTACTACTCCTTGATTACATACTAGATGGTTCTCTAAAGAGTTCTGCATCTCTTTCTTCTTCCTTAAAAGTCCCTCGCCATTTTTTTTCTTCATTTCACAATCCTAATTTTTCTCCATTTCCTCCTCCATAGGTTTTACGCAATTAAACATTAAAAATGGTCTCTTTAAGTGTTTCTCACCTCTTCTTTCCTCTATTGCATTGAAACCTCTATTTCTCTCTTTCCCTTTATCCTTCAACCTTGTCTATCTACTCCCTCTTTTTTATAATGGCTTCGGAAATTATAGGTTGCACACGTTCTCCTATTTTTCCTTCTTTCTTTTATTGGCCCAAACTCTTAGTTTTCTCTCACTCGATCTCTTTCTTTTTAACCTACTCCTTCTTGTCCCTAGACCTATTCTATCCTCTAAAAGGCTTTGAAAATTATAGGTTGCACTTACTCCCTCTCCCCCAGCCATCTTCTTCTCACTCTCTTCCACATACGGACCCCTCTATTTTCCCTAGTTTCTCTCTATCTCCCTCTTTCTTCCGCCCTTCCTCTCTCTTTTTCTCTCCCGACCCTTCTCTCTCCCTCAACCTATCTCTTTCTATATCACTCTTTCGGCCTCTCTCTATATATTTCTCTATTTCTATCTCTTTAGACCCTTACCTCTCTCTCTTGGCCCGACCTCTTTCTCTCTCTTTCTCCCAACCTCTGTTTCTCTCTTTCTCTTCTTCGGCTCCTCTCTCCCGTCCCCTTTTCCCTCACTCTCTTCTGAGTCCCAGCCCATCTCTTGGCCCGCCATCTTTCTTTTTTAGCTTGCCCATTCTCATTCTCTCGACCACTCTCTCTCCCTTGCCCCCTTTCTCTTTACCGGCCCTTCTTTCTTCTGCCCTCCTCTCTCTCACTCCTCCCCCCTCTCTCCCATTTCCCCTCTTTTTCTATCCTTCTCCTTTTCCCAATCCCCCTCATATCATATATAACAATTCAACAACAGCAGCAATTTAAAGCATCAAGCTAACAACTAAGTGCTAAGACTGCTAACAAGATAGGTGTAAGCTCTTGTGACTTAAACGAGAATTCTGCAAATCATCCAAAGTGAAAAAAGTTTATTTAAAAATCAGACAAGATAGTTTCAGCCACAAAAGATTGTAGCTACAGTAATAGAATACAAAATTATAAAGACATCAGTGTCATTTGGCATTTGAAAGGAAGGGATTTCTATAACTCAGAGAAGCTATAAATATATCGAATTGGAGTTACATGAGGAGGTTCTGTCTTTGGTTGCTGAGGTGGAGCCGGAGGTTCTGCCTTTGGTTGCTCAGGTTTTGTAACTTGGTGCCCCCTTTCAACCACCTAAGTATTCTCAATGCTACTGGGTCTCTGTCTCTCTGACAAAAGGCAAGAACAAATGGCCATCTTGAATTTTAGATTCCCGAGCCCTTTCTTTATTTTTCTTCTCTATTCCCTATCAGTTTAACATAACCAATGAACAAGTATCAAGCCAGATTTTGCAATTAGTCTTTGTTAACTTTATTATATCTGATATGAGTAAATTTTAAATCCCTTATTTCTACAATAAAATGCAGAGATTGCCTGACCTCAAAAGTTTCGAGTCTGGAAAAAACAACGAATAATGAATCTGAAAGAAATTCACTTACATTAGCTACAGTCTCCTTACAGCTATGAGCAAAGACCCTCTTACTTGCTGAAAACCAGCTTCCTTTCTTCCCCATTTTGCTAACATTACTATGTTCAACTTGCTGCACAACATAAGAAAATGAATCTCAGTCAGAAATTAGAACCATTATATATATTCCAGTTTGGGGCAGCCCTGAGTAATTGCTTGCATGCTGTCATTACCTATTTCAGGGCACATTTCAATTAATAAGACTTTCAAATTCGGACAGTTTTCAGCAATAGCAATTAAACTGTTATTGGTATTAGGACATTGGTTAAAGTCAACATATGGCTTTCATTCTAATAGCAAAAGGAATAAATACAAAATCAATCCAATAAATTAACAATAATTAATAAATTGAGAATATAAATCAAAAGCAATGCAAATTCATAAATACCAAAACAAAGAAAACAGAATAAACACCAAAAAATTAGAAAAACAGAAAAATTAAATCAATCCTGTAAATTACACCAATTAATTAAACTAAGAATATAAATCACATACGATGCTAATTCATAGAAATCAAAGCAATTAAAAAGGAGAGAAAACGAACTAAAGACAGGTAGTCAAAACAGGTATACATTTTACTTTCTAAAAGGAAAACTCGGAATTCTAACATAAAAATCATATAATTTCTCAAAAATAAGCAACCAAATGAATTAAAAAAAAAAAAAAAAAAAGAAAATGGAGCTTGCCGTTGCTACTTGCTAGTGACATTTCGGTCTGATAGTGCTCCTTCTCTCTTTCCCTTCTTTCTCTTTCCCTTCTTTCTCTTGCATCGTTACTGTCACATTTTCCCTATCTCCCTCTAACCCTTTTGTTCCCTCTAACTCTTCTATTGTGGTCTTGATAATTCAGTTCGTCCTACTTGCTCCCTCACTCTTCCTCACTCCTTTTTTCTATCGCTCCTCTCATTTGTCTTATATGGTCATGGTTATTAAGTTATTCTCTTTTTAATAATTTATATTTTTGTCATGTCATTGAAAAGATATTATGTTCTTTAACGGTCTCCTAAAAGAGCTTGAATTTTCATGACTCTTCTTAGCCTTGCATTCTTGAGGACCTTGATCTTTCTATATCATCTTAGCCATCACCTAGTAACCTTTTTTTTTCCCCTCTTCCTTATCCCCCTTTCATTCCTTCATTCTCTCCCTTTCCCCTTTCTCTTGCTTTTTATGCTTCTCTCTCCCCCCCTCCCCTCTCTCTCTATAATGGTTTTAACATTTTTAGTAATCGTAGTCTTATGTCCTCCCCCCCCCCCCCTCTCTCCCCCCTCAATGAAATGGAAACCCCTTTTATGTTATGTAAATTGAGCTGAATTCAAGTTAAATATTAAGAAATCAAAAGGGTACCAAATTCAATTATCTAAGCATGGTGACCACTTTTAGATCAAATTGCACAACTAAATTCAATTTGTTTCCCGTCTAAATGGAAATCCAATAGTACCCATCAACAAAATCTCAGTCTAATTGCATAAATAAACAATACCCAAATCCCACAATTCAAATTCACCAAATTCATAGAAATCAATAATGAGGACATTATCATTTCCATCAACCCCAGACCACTTCACACTTGGAATTCCACCTAAAACTACACAATATCACAGGAAAGAAAATTAAACATATAGCTGAGTAACAACATAAAAACACACAAATTCGAGTTGGAGATAATGGTGGCAATAACACTATACATGATTATAAATCGTTACGTACTTCCTCCTTGAAGAATGTCATATACCTTCGCCTTATACTGTAATTGTGGATGCTTCGTCTTAGTATTCTCTTGTAAAACATTATCAAATTCAATAAATATATGAATATATTCATTCATCTAAATTTGAAATTGAGCTAATCATCAAGGTTTTAACTACTTGAAAAGCAAAATTTAATGCTAGCTAATCAAATCAATAGCTACCAAGCTATTAAATTTGATGTGATCAGGGGATTGGAGGATTGGCAAACTTGGTGTTGCGATCAGGGCGACTGGAGGATTGACAAACTGGGTGTTGCGATCAGGGCATTTGGAGGATTGGTAAAATGAAAGCTGCTTGCATCGGTTTAACATAGAATACCCACCCTCACTCAAATTAAGACGAACATAGACAAGTAGGTGTTAGACTCCTAGTTTAAGACTAATACAAATACTTTTTGAGATTACTGTATAAAATAACATGAGTATTTAATCTAGCATGAGTATATCCAATTTCAAGGCTAGTATTAGAGATTTCGTATTAAGACAAATGCAGACATCTATGTTGATCATACAAACAATTCGTACAAATATGACAAAACTTAGAAAGCTAGAATCAATCATGAGGTAATTCGATTGGTTATGAAACATGCAACTCCATATCAAAAACCTATCTTGAATGCAGATTCTAGGGATACCCATTTAACATGTAATCAATCAATTGTAGTACAGTGTCACATGTTACAGAAGGGACTCGATACAAATCTGCACTTGCTGCACCCATTGAGGTTAAAGCTAGACCTCGAGATTCACTTGATTAAGCAGGATTCAAACTCTAATGTTACACAAGCTTCACAGGTGTCAAACTGGTTGGGTATCCATCATAAACATGCCAAGATTTTTACAGATTTGCATTGTATCTTATACCATGCCCACATAACTACATCAAAAAATCCAGTTACAGTAACCAATACACATCAATCACGGGGATAGCAACATAAATTCAAGACTCAAGTGTAACATATGATAGATCTACAACCAAACATCATATTTTCTAAAGCTTAGTCTTAATTAATAATTATATAAGCAGTTTGAAGTTGTAAATATATAATCCATTCAACAAATATTTGAGTCCCTAGTATAATCATCAAGTTACATTCTTCTCATCTAGCAGCTAGTCATTCAGATTAGGTGGCTGGGATGCTGTCATGATTAGTGTACAGGAACAATTCAAATAAAGAAACTTACTCACATGGGACATCTCCAACAAGCATCCAGTCACCATCCTTGTCCTCGTAGGTGAGAACGTATTCTGATCCATGCAGGAGATCCCTCAATTTTATTTCTATCATGTTTGATCCACATTGACCTGAAAGCATTTGAAATCCGATCAGATCTTCTTTATAATACCACGAGGCTTTAGAGACAATGAATGTTGTAAACAAACTAATTCATAGGCAATTTTAAATCGCAGTAGCAAAGCTATAAGGATCATTGTTACAAGTAACAGATAATAACCTAGTGCGAAGCAACTAAACATCTTCTCAAGGCCAGAGGAAAGTTCTTGATAAGTGGTATAAGTTCTGAGATCAACCTTCCTTAATTAGGGAGCACCATCCATGCTAACCTTGACAAAAAGCGGATAAGTGTTCTTCGAAGTGGTGGCCAACGTGTTTTTTTGGAATGATCTAAAGGAGGCCAACCAACAAAAACAAATCATTTTCATTTCAAAATAACTACATACTTAAGAATAAAATCCATCATTTTGATCTACAAAACTCGAGCTCTGGGACAAAATACTTCATTCTATTCTGACAAATTTATACAGGAATAGTTCATACAATTCTCACCCGGCCTTAATGAGAATTTGGGGCATTGGAGAACCCATGATTCCCAGACCAAGAAACCCAACACGACTTGAAAATTCATCTGCAATGATACACATTGATATTCAGAATTGGCTATAATTAATAAAATCATTATTCATCAACATGATTGAAAAGAATCCTAGTGAAATTACTCAGAACCGTCACAAGAACATTCACTGTATCGAAAAATTCTTATTCATTTCAAAATATTCAGAAACAAATGTCCAATTTTCATTTGACATATTTCGTCTCTCAGTCAATTTGTTGCTCATGCGTTTTCAGGTACCAAGATCTGAACAAGATATTATTTTAAAAAGAAAGCATTAAGCCTAGCATTTTTAGCTGCCTGAGATAAGAACTATGCCAATAACCAACATTTTTCAGAAAAGAGAGCAAAAGGCAAACACACGCAAGGAATAAATGTGTGGGTGTGGAGCTTCAACTTCAGCAGTGGAGCTTAGACAGTGGGAGTGGAGGCCAGGGAACCGGTCATGCTCTTTCGAGTATGAATCTCCGCGACAGAAGTTGTTCGACTTTCCTCCCAAGTCATTATCCGAATCACCCATCAGTCAGCTCGGTTAACTCATCCCAGTTTCAATTCTTGTACTACTTCTCCTCTCCACAATTTCGCGCAAATTTATGTGAAAATACAACTTTGATAGTGATTTTTCGACCAAATTCTATAAAATCTGTGAGATTAAGAGGTAAAATTATGCAATTTCTAGCTAAAAATACGTAATTGTACATAAATTGAGCTTGAACATTCTCGTAGAAGACGATCAAATTCTGGAAACAATCGCTACTATAAATTCAAAAATTCTACCTTTTTTTTTATCAAAATAACAGCTTAGCGAAGATTTTGTTCAATTAATTACCTTAACAAAAGGAAAATTTGATCGAAAATCAATTAGAGAAGAAGTTGGACTGTTCGATTCCTTGTGATGTTGTGAATCAACTGCTACTTTGAATTAAAACATCCAACTTCTCTCTCTATTCAGAATGTTGACAATTTCGAGCTAACAAAATTGAAAAACCCTAATTATGCGCTAATGATCAAAAACGAAATCAAAAAGCCCTAATTCTTCATAAATTACCCAAAAACAAGATCGAAACCGAGCTTTTTTTGTTAAAATTGCACAAATTCCAAGAGGAGGGAGAAGCAGTCTCATTTCTGGAAGCTTGTTCAACAATGGCGGATGTAGATGAAATAAAGCAAAATCAGGAGATGTGAGGATGAGGAGCAAAAGCAGGAAAAAGAGAAATGGGGGCAAGGGGCAAGGGGCAACTGGGCAGCAAAGCAAGAGGTAGACCATTAAAAACCAAAAAGACAAAACTAACCCAGGTGAAATTGGAAATTCAGCCAAGGAAGCAGAGGGCAAATGTGGTATTTCGCTGTTCATAAGGAACAGTAAATTTGCTATACAGTTTTGGTGCTTGGGACTTTTTATATAGGTTATTATATTAGTTATAGATTTTTAAAGTCATCTTTTATTATCTTCTTTTTGTTTTTTTCTACTCCCTCCGTTAAAATATTATCTGTAACTTTTGTCATTTCGAGATTATCAGGTTATGTGCAACTCTCTGTTTTTTTTTTTCTATTTTTAGTAAACAAAAACCCTAGAAATTACATATTTACCCTTACTTAAAAATTTTGATTTTCTTAATTTTACCCTTATCTTATTTTAATCACAATAACCTTTTTAATCTAATCTAAAATCATTAACCTAATTCTACCCTCCCCATTTACTCATCTCCTAGTCTACCCACCACCCATTAATCTCTTTCTTCAACCTCTCTTCATCACCTTCACCTTCACCCTCTTCATCTCTTTCACCTTCACAGTCGCGACCACCGCCCCTCCCACCACCATTCTCTCTCCTCCTTCACGACCACCGACCCTCCCACCACCATTCTCTCTCCTCCTTCAACGCCGATAGAAGGAACATTAGGAGGAATAAGCATCAAGAGAAATCTGCAAATGGCGTAAGCAAACAGAAGCACTAACAATGGCCACCAAAACGCCATTGATTACAACTTCACTGGAAATGGCAATTTGAAAGTGGAAACCTAAAGTAGAAAGAAGAAGAAGAAAATGATCATCGATTTTGGATCCTGAATCAGTTTGTTGTTCAGGAATAGTAGATGACAAACATGCTTAAGAGTAATCATCGTTTTTCGTTTTTTTTAGGTGATTTATGTTCGAAATTTCTGGGTTTTTTTTTTCGATTTTCTGAGTTTCAATTTTCTGGATTTTGATTTCGATTTTCTGAGTTTTGATTTTCTAGGTTTTGATTTCGTATTTCTGGGTTTTGATTTTGATTTTCTGGGTTTTGATTTTCAAGGTTTTGATTTCGATTTTCTGGGTATTGATTTCGATTTTCTGAGTTGCTTTCTTCGTCTGATTTTCTGGGTTTCTACGGTGGTGGGTGGGTATAGGGGGTGGGTGGGTTAGGATTAAGGGGTTTTCTATGGTGGTGGGTAGGTCTGGGTACATGGGTGGTGGGGTGATCTGAGTTAGGGTTGGGTCTTGGTGGCTTGGGTGGTGGGGTGGTCTGGGTTAGAGGTGGGTTTGGGTGGTGGGGTGGTCTGGGTTGGAGGTGGTCTAGGTGGTGGGGTGGTCTGGGTTGGAGGTGTTAGGGCTGGTGGTGGAGGGGAAGGTTAGATTTCTGGGTTTTTAGGTTAGGGAGGGAGCTGCTGGAAAAAGGAAGGAAGGCGGTGTTGGTAGTGGTGGTGGTGAAGGTCGCGGTGGTGTTAGTGAAGGCGGTGTTAGCTGGTCTTTGCCACTTAATTACATTCTCTCTCCACCTTAATTACATGCCACAAGTTACTTAACTTTCTCTAATCTTTTCCCTTTAAATTTTGCATTGGCAACCGCGAATTGTACTTTTGTTGCAGATAATATTTAACGGAGGGAGTATTTAGAATTTAAACACCATTAAAAAAGTATTATAAATTAATTTTAATATATATGTGGAGTACAAGAATAACAGAGTATAAAATTGTGTGATTTCTTTTTAATTTGTTCAATTTATCTCAATAAGTACTTATATTTTATTAGACATTTATATTTCTAAAACTCGATTTTTTTTACTATTCCCTTGCTAAATCAAAGTAGCTTTACTAAAGTTTTGAACATTACACAGCTACACAGCATCCAACATATTTATCACCTATATGCAAATAATTATAATAAAAATAGGTGTAGCCGCGTAGAGCATAAAAGGTCACGTTTATAATTGTTCTCAAAGGGCTAGCCATTCCACGCGTTAAAATCCCTAGTATTTAGGAAAAAATACACTTTAAAACAGCCCCATCTCTCTCTCTCTCTCTCTCTCTCTCAACTCTCCATTAAAGCGCACTCAACATTTTCTTCATTGAATTGCACTTCAATCGAAGCGCCTTCTAATACTTCTATCTCCCAGGTAAGTTGTTTTTTTTTTTGTAATCATCATATCAATTTCACAATCTAGGGTTTATCAGTGCAGTAAGTTTAGGGTAATGTATTGCAAAACCCTTTAATGTTAGAGTTGAACTATGAAATTAGACTTCTTCTCCAGCCTTGGGCTTAGGGACGAGCCTGGTAGTGATGGTAAGCTCATATTATATATGATTGTGTTGTAGATGATGAATTATTGGATGTTTTGGGGGCCAATTATTCAAATTTAAGCTAAATCAAGGAATTTACTTGAAGTATATGATGCTTTGTTTTTACTTTTTGAGTTGTATTATATGATTCGTAGTCATTTCAATTGGAAAAAAAATTACACTTCTTTTGAATAAATCTTGGTGTGAGTTGCTTGGACACCTGTACTTGAGTCTAAGTTGTTGTAGATAAAATAGAAGTCTAGAACAAACAGTATAAAATATATTAAGCAAGATCGAAAAATTGATCTCACAAAAGAAAAAGAGTATGGTGTGTCGTGAAGCAAATTTACTGACTTGAAAACAAAATTCCGACGCAACCGGAGTGCTCAATTGTATTCGTCGGCACGTTCCCTTAGGTTAACAGGCCACTTACACTCAAAGGCACTTTTGGGTGGAAGGTTGGAGCCAAGTAACTTATGCCCAAATAAGAATATGTGTTTAGCTTGTGTTTGATGTATATTTTTCAAGGTGTATGAAATCAGAAAATCATCCTCCAATTTATAATGATAGAAGAAGAAGATGGAAGATCATATAGGAATCTTTTTCATCAATGAGAAAATAAAATCAAAATAATCATATAGTGTTTAAAACATCATAATCAACCTCTTAAATGGGGGGTTACAAGAAATTAAACAAGAAGAGGAATCCAAAGGAGCCGTTGGAGTCCAATGGACGAGTTCATGCCCGGTCGGGTGAGCACCCAGCCAAAAGCTGGGTTGCTCTCGCGCCCAGTCGGGCAGAGCTCGCCCGGTCGGGCAAACTGCCAACAATTTTCCAACGTCTTCTCACGCCCGGTCGGGCAAGCACCCAGCTAAAAACTGGGTTGCTCAGTTTTACGACTCTTCTCGTACCCGGTCGGGCGCCCGTATCTGACTTTTTTGAATTTCCTTTCTTTATTGCAACAATCCCCCACTAAAGGAAGGGAAGAAAAAATAACAAAAGATGAGGATAAGCAACATATTGGGCATAAGAGGAGATCAATACATAACACTTAGATATTACATAAGTAACTTGAAATCTAGTGTTTAGTGAGATGAGACAATGAATTACAAGTATAAGGGTGGACAAACCTTAAAACCCTTAGATCTTTGATCAAAGAGTGGACGGACCTTGAAACTCTAAGATTTAATACAAGACCCCCACATCACATACATCACTCCAAAATATACTTGAACTTCGCAAAGAGATGTACTTATTTATAGCCAAGCACATTCACCTTAGGTCTAGTGGAGGCTCCAGAAACCCGGCCAAAGTTTTCATAGAAGATGGTTAATCTTCACAACCACATAGGTGAGTCCTTTAGTGTGTGTCTCAATAGCACAAGGACCAATTAAGAGTTAAACAACTCATACACTAGTAGAAAAACATAAATGAGCACCACAAAATGTGCACCGATTTTTAAAAATCGGTGCCAAAAAATATAGGCGGGATTGAGGGAAAGGGGAATTTGCACTTGTTTAGGGTAAAAATTACCCTAGACACGTGGCAGCATGCCATAGGTCAACAAGGCTCCAATCCCCTGTTGACACGTGTCCTGTTGAACCCTAAATGGGGCACTGATTTCCCCCACTATAAATAGTGGGTCAGAACTCATTTATTGGGCATCCATAAATACAAACACGAATCCCGAGCAATATTAATTGCAGAATCCTCCTGTATCCGCGAGGAGTAATTACTGTTTCCGCATCTTTTTCCTCCTGTACGTTACTAACTTGATCGTCAGAGGCGGAGCTCCTACCAACCGGAGTCTTTGTGGTTTTGCAGGTATAGGCGTCGGTCGCACATACTAGGGATTGTAACTCTCCCGCAGGACACATAAAAGAATCCCGAAACATTTGGCGCCGTCTGTGGGGAGAGTACTTCCTAGATGGCTTCTGAAACTGTACCAACGGATGAAGGCAAACAACCTATGATCGAAGCTGAGGTCCACACAGACCAAGGAAGTGGTGACGACTATGAGGTCGAAACCTATATGGCCCCAGACGGGTCCTTCAGAACGAAGCACACCCGCTCCAAGGAAAGGAAGGAGCGGGGTGAGAATCAGGCTGCTCCAAGCACCCCAACCGGCAGAAGGCACTGCTCCCGTCACTCGAAACGAGCTCATGAGGTTCATGAACAGTTTCAAGGGCGAGATCAGGAGCCTCATAAAGTCCACTGGCACTAAGAAGGGTCAGTCGGCTAAAAAGCCTTCTTCCTCCAAGAAGAAAGCCCTAAAAGATCGTGTGCCTACTCCTCACCCAAAGCCCAAGGTGACGGAGGGGCTTAAGATCGATTTGCCACGGCTCCGCTTCTCAGAAGTGGAGCGAAGGAAACCTATTTGGCATACACAACCGGATGGTTCAAAAAAGACATTCTTTGATGCCCGGATGCTTATCCAGGAAAAGAGAAATCTACAACTGTCCGCTTCGGCTTCAACGTCGACCTTCCCAGACAGTCTCTGAAGTGCCTCCATAAGGCACTCGGAATCAAGCCAGGAGAGTCAGTCGTGCGATCCATCCGCACGATCTGGCCCCAAAGTGATCTAGCTGGTACAGTACGGTCCTCCGTACATGCCGTATGGATCCCCTTATTTGCAGCCAGCCCTCTTCGGGGGTCAAACGGCTCAACCTTTCCAGCCTATGGACTGGCAGCTCCGGCTGCTCAACCTGGGAGAACAACCAACAGATTTCTCCCCTGAGATAACCAAGGCGGCACAACCGACCAAGGTTAAGAACGCGTTGGTTGGTGCCTATGATGGTACCACCAACCCAGAAGATCACCTCATGGCCTACACCAACCTCATATAGCTACAGGGGTTGGACGACGCCGCATGGTGTAGATGTTTTCCGGCTACCTTGAAGGGCATAGCCCAACGATGGTTCGGCAATCTGCCAGCTGGCTGCATCAAAAACTTCAGAACTTTGGCGTACTTGTTTACGTCTAACTTCTCAATGAATATCCCTGCCAAGAAGACAAGCCTCGATCTTAGGGTCATACAGCAGGGAGAGAAGGAGGGACTTAGGTCCTATGTCAGGCGGTTTAATATGATGAGAATTCAGATTCAATGACTGTCTGACGATGTTGCCTACAGGCGGATCACCTAACCGACCTCCGAGAAACCTTCACTACCCTCAGGCGGCATAAGGTCATGCTTAATCCCAAAAAGTGTGTCTTTGGTGTTGAGTCTGGGAAATTTCTCGGATTTCTAATTGATCAAAGAGGCATAGAGGCCAATCCGGAAAAAGTGC
Organism: Chenopodium quinoa; assembly: GCF_001683475.1. Lineage (NCBI taxonomy): Eukaryota > Viridiplantae > Streptophyta > Magnoliopsida > Caryophyllales > Amaranthaceae > Chenopodium > Chenopodium quinoa. Next base: position 132,720 of record NW_018743054.1, on the reverse strand, counting down.
AGGCGGTGATTGACATGAAGTCACCCCGCACTGTTCGGGAGGCCCAGAAGCTTACCGGTTGCCTGGTGGCATTAGGAAGATTCCTCAGCTGGTCAGGCGACAAGTGCCTCTACTTCTTCCAAGAAATCAGGAAGAGGTCTGGATTTGAATGGGGAGAAGAGGCTGAGGCGGCATTTTAGAGGCTGAGGCGGCATTTTAGAGGCTGAAGCAACACTTGCACTCATTGCGAAGGCTAGTGAGCCCCCTGCCATAGAAGGTTCTCTACATGTACCTAGCCGTCTCAGATCACTCCCTTAGTGTTTTTCTCCTTGCTGAAAGAGACGACAATCAGCTCCCGGTGTATTTCATCAGCCATGTCCTCAGAAATGCTGAGCTCTGGTACCCAATGATTGAAAAATTTGGGCTGGCTCTTTACGTGGCAGTCAAGCGGTTGAAGCCCTACTTTTTGGCTCATTCGGTGGTTATGTATACTGATCAGCCGCTCAAACGTCCAATGACTTCTATAGAGTCATTCGGCAGAATGATCAAGTGGTATGTTGAAATACAAGGCCTGGAGATAACTTTCGAACCTAGGCGGGCAGTGAAAGGTCAGGCGTTTGCCGACTTCATTGTCGAAATGACTAGGCCGGTACAGCCGAAAAATTCTGATAAAGTTTGGAAGTTATTTGTAGACGGAAGCTCTACTATGAACGGCTGTGGTGCAAGCTGTCATTCTCCGGAAGGGGATAAATACGATTATGAACTACGATTCAAGTTTCAAGCCTCAAACAATGAGGCGGAATATGAGGCCCTGCTAGCTGGTATACGAATATGTAAGGCGGTAGGGGCAAGAAAAGTTGATGCCTGTTCAGATTCACAATTGATCGTCAGCCAATACCATGGTGACTATGAGGCCACTCATCCAGTTATGATCAAGTATCTTCAGGCGGTCAGAGATGAAGTCGCGACACTTGAAGAATTCAATCTACGCCAAGTGCCACGGTCTGAGAACAATCAGGCGGATGCGCTATCCAAATTGGCATCATCCGCCTCCTATGATGCGCCTAGGTCAGTCTTTTGGGAAGTCATGGAAAAGAGAAGCATTGATCATGACCCCATTGGAGTTCTGGACCGAAGCTCTACCTGGATGGATCCCATCCGGGCTTACTTAACAGACGACACTCTGTCGGATATCCCTTCAGAAGCAGCTGCCCTTAAGAAACGAGCTTTGAGCTTCGTATTGCATCAAGGGGAACTCCTCCGAAGGGGTTACCTGCAGCCGTTTTTGAAATGTGTTACCCCAGAAAGGGGGAAAGAAGTGCTGGAGAATTTTCACGCGGGTTTCTGTGCATCGCATATAGGCGGCAGAACCCTAGCTAAGAGAGCCAGGCGGCAAGGCTATTTTTGGCCCACTCTTGAGGCAGACGTCATGAATTTGGTGAAGAAGTGTGACAAATGTTAGTGGTTTGGCCGGCTGATACACCGTCCGGCCACAGATCTAACCGCCATTCATAGCCCGGTTCCCTTTGTGAAGTGGGGCATGGATATTCTGGGACCATATACGCCTGCTTCAAGCGGACGCCATTACATCTTGGTTGTTGTGGATTACTTCACCAAATGGGTTGAAGCATAGGCGGTCAAAGGAATAAAGACTAAGGATGTAATTTCCTTCATCTGGAGAAACATAGTCACCCGGTTTGGGGTGCCCATGTCCATGGTCTTTGACTATGGCCCTCAGTTTGAAACGCCTGTCCTCTAGAATTGGTTAGGAGATCAATGGATCTCACATTGTTTTGCATCTGTAGGCCGGCCCCAGGCAAACGGACAAGTTGAAGCCTTCAACAAACTCATCTCAAACGGTATAAAAAAGAAAGTTGAAAGAGTTGGCGGTCTTTGGGCGGATGAGTTACCCCACGTCCTTTGGGCCATCAGAACAACTGAAAAGGGGGAAACCAGTGAAACCCCGTTCCTCATGACATACGACACTGAAGTCGTCCTCCCTATTGAGCATTACAAATCAACACTCCACATCATGCTTTATGATGAGGAGGCAAATTGGGAGGCCATGCGCCTTGCATTGGATGCGCTCCCGGAGCGAAGGGGCAATGCAGCCTTACGTCATGAGATTTACCGCCTGAGAATGAAGAGAGCCTACAACAGAAAAGTACACAACGACCCTTGAAAATTGGGGATTTTGTGCTACGAAAAATGGAGGCAACGGGTAGGGCAAATGAGCAGGGAAAGCTAACCCCAAATTGGGAGGGCCCTTACCGGATTTTTGAAGAAGTTAGAGACGACACTTACCGCCTGGAAACCCCATACGGTATGCAGCTAGCCAGAACTTGGAATGTAGACAACTTAAAAAGTTACTAATTATGAGCTTTTGTATATCCTTTGTCAATAAAGTATGTTAATGAGAACGCTTTATTTCCTACATCTTATTCTGTTTACATGCGCCACGTCTTGTGCCCTACACAAGCGGCTTATTTAATTTTAATGCATACACCATGTCTTTTGCCTAACACAAGCGGTCTACTTAATTTTTGTATACATGCTGACCCGTGCCTAGCACAGACGGTATGTTTAACTTTGCAATCAACGCCAAGTCTTGTGCCAGTCACAGGCGGCTTGCGTAACACTAAAAGACCCCCCGGTCAATTTAATACTAAATCATCTGCTCCCAAAAGACAGACATCCGGAGACGCCCATACGGGTGAAATTTCCGAAGAGAACATCTCACATACGGGTGGTACATTGTTCTAGCGATCATGACCCAGACGGGTTAAACTAGCCAAGGCTATATGATATCATACCGCCTGTATGATCCATTGTATCCAAGATAACCGACTAAGCACTGCAAACAGAGCAGCCGGTACTCCCATCATATCAAAACTACCGCATACTTCTTCAAAGGATAAAGGCGTCATATGAAATCTTGGTCCTGTCATAACCAGTTCTTCCACAAAAAGCACTACAAACGGTTATGCCATCAAGGCTAGCAAGGTCTGATCCTTGGCCTAAAGAATTGATAAACAGTCGGCATTGTAGCCGAGTGCTTAAAATTAACGCCTGTACCCTACCGGGTGTACATGGATAACCGCCTGGTATGTCGTAAATCTACCAGCCAGCTATCTAGGGGCAAACTCAGTAACCCCACCCGGTATGCGTAAAAAGTCAGGCGGCGCAATACTTGACATTTGCAATTTGCAGAAATGAAAAACACAAAGCAAAAATAAGGAAGAATCACATCAAGGCAAAACGGACACAGTCGGCGAAATATATTTCAATTAAAATTCGAAAATTAAAATTGTTATACTGTTAATCGAATCGTCATCCCGTGAAAATACAAAGAAGTACACGGCACGTAGGCCGGGAGGTAATTGCTACTCTATCTCAAGAGTCGCGCGGGTAGACGACGTCTGAGCAGCAGACGCCTGAATTTGTGCCGGCTGGGCTTGGTTGGCAACAGCTTCAGAGCCAAGAAGGTTGGCGGTTTCCGCAATTTCCACCTGATCCTCCTCTTCCTCTTCCTCGGCTGCCTCAGCCTGCATCTTCTCAATTTCTTTCTTGGCCCACTACTCATAGGGCTCTAGCGCCGGATTACCCTCCTCCTGAGCTAGAATGGCAAGATCCGCGTATCGATAGGCGAGCTCCCAGGCGGAATAGTCCGCATTCGTATGGATAAGGGAGAACGCCATTTTCATGCGGTTCTCGTAGTCTTGCTCATTCTCCTCAATGAGCCGGCTCTGTTCCGCCTGAAGGGTTGCCTCGAAGTTCTTCGTTAAGTTGGCAACATCCTTCTTCAGACGATCATTTTCCTGCTTTAGGGAGGAGTTCTCCTTCTGAGTCTGCTCCAAAGTCTGGAGAGACTTTTCGTTTTCCTTCAACTCCTTTTCAGCGTTGTCTAACGCCGCCTGAAGGTTATCAGTCTTGACCTTGGACTCATTGAGGGCTTTTTGAAGGGTCTTGATCTGGTCCGCCTGCTGCATGATTATAGATTTAGTTTCTAAGTCATGCACAATCATTGAATACTGAGCTACATTATGGGTGTCTGAGGCGTCCCGTTTGGCTCTTCTTACCTCCTCTTGTTTGCGCGCATAAGCTCTCTTCAGCCCCTCCACGCGCAGCAGTGACTGCAAAGACACAACAGGAATTAGAAAAAATACCGGATGCATGTGAGAGTTGTTTAAAGAGATGGATGCTTAAGATTAACTCAGTCAGGCTGACGATCACACGGTCAACATTGAAGACGTTGATCCTAGGGATCGCCTCCTTCTCATCCCTAGGGACGACTTTTAGCATGGCCCGGGCGTATTGTGTCACGTCCGGCAAGCGAGGAGATTTATCTGGACCAGAAACAGATGGTGAGAAAGTAGCATACGCCCCTCCAATAGATTGCCGGCTGGATGACGAGTCCTCCGGCTGGAGTTGGGAGTAAGACTTGATCCGCATGGGCAGGCCAAGAAGAGTGAGATTGAAGGGGTCATCCGTACCTTGGGTCTCCGAGGTGCCGCGTGGGCCTTTTTCAGCGGATGTACCGCCTACCGTTTGGGGTGCTAGAGGGACATCCAACCTCTTGTGAGAGAGGTCGAGCCCAAGTCCGGTGTTCTTCACCGTTTTGCCGCCGACCGTCAGCCGGTCGGCGTGTGATGTCTTCTGAGCTTTGGGGGCAGGTTCCTCCCCAGCCGGCCTTGGCCGGACCTGTTTTTGTAGAGAGTGGGGAGCTTTGCTCCTATCCTGAAACAAAATCATGGGGTTAGACGTTTTAAAGCAAAGTCAAAATTACAGAAGTCAAGGGAAGCAGGCAGTCTTACCTTTTTGGCCGCCTGGGCAGCTTTCTTCTCTACATTCTCTTTTCGAATGTCAGAGGCCTTCTTTGCAGACTTCTTGTATGATGGCAGTATGTTTGAAGCTTCAGCTGCAAAATAAAAAGAGACGCCTGATTAGAAGAAAGTGCAAAAACAAATATCTAAATGAAACAAAAAACATACATCCGGCACAAGATGGCCGGCTGAGACTCCCAAAACCTACATTTTTCAAACATGGTGCTTAACTAGCAGGCGGACAAGAACGCCTCGTCCCTCAGAAACTCATGTTTAGATACCCAATTCTTGGGTACGCTGATGAGTTCGCCGGTTGAGATGGTGGTGGTGGTGAGCTCGAAGAAACCGGACTCTATTATTGCCTCATAATCCTCATCCAGTATTTGGGGCATTTTACATTTTTGCCCAAGCAGCTCAGGTTTTCGGTTGTATGTCTGGAACTCTCTGTTCTCTTCTCTGGTTGGGGCTTTGACCAGATAAAAGCGGTTTTTCCAATTGGACCACTTTGACGGCTTGTCAAGCATCATTAATTACTTAGGGTAGGTGGTCAAAGTGTACCAGGCCCTCCAACCGCCTGGGATTCGTCTTAGGTAATGCATGTGGGCAAAAGCCTCCCAGTTGGGATTCAGGTTCTGCATCTCGCAGGCGGCAATATACCCCAGTATATTTACCCTAGAATTAGGGGTAAGTTGCCAGATGCCTAGGCCATAACCCCTGAGTATGGCCTTTATTGTGTTGTGAAGGGGGAAGCAGAGCCCTGCCAAGAGAGCCGCCTCATAGCAGCCGAAATAACCGTTTGCATTGCGCTGGTTGTCCTCCCAAGCGATGGTCCCCATCATAGGCGGTATAACTAATTTATACCCTTCCCCAAAGGGCCGTTTGAGTGTGAAATCAGCCAAGCCCTTCTACATGCTGGCTCTGTCCTTTGCAGAGAAGGTGATCATAAGAGGGTCGCCTTTATTGTTCCATGTAGGCCTCTCTTCTTCCTCGCTATCCACAAACGGCTTGAGATAGTTGCTACTACTACCGCTTCTATCAGAACCAGACCCTGAGCCGGAGCTGGAAGCGGGGTTTTGTTCACTTCTTGCTGAGGTTTTCTGATCCTCAGCCCCAGAAGTAGAGGCGGCTTCCTCACCGCCTCCAATGTAAGACTCTAGAATTCTATCACTAGGGGTGCTTGGGGTGCCTCCTAGAGATCCCCTTGTCATCTCATCTGGGACCCTCTCCTCAAGCGACAACTCTTCTGAGCCTCCGCCTTTGTAATTGGGATCCACAGCCGTCTTTCTGGTTCTAGCCATTGTGTCCTGCACAGACACAGAGACAGTCGAATTGGGAGATGAAAAAGAAAGATTCCAACGCCCATAGGCGACACCCCCAGTCTTAGACTCAGCCGTGCTAAGGGACCGGTTGGTCTCAAAACTAGGTTCCGGGTGTGGGTATAAAGGTACATCTACTTATGGTACTAATAAAGAAAAAAGCAAGAAAGAAGCACAAACGTAAATTCATGGAAAAGCTAGAAAGATCAGAGGCGGTACCTAAATAATCTGAGAAGAAGAGAAAACCGCTTGACCAGGCTTGCAAATCGTCCAGATGGCTTGCAAAGACACAGGCGTCCTCGTAGCCGGATGTGTCTTCTGAGTAGCAGCTGCAAATTTGTGAAGCTGTCCACAACACCCACAGACGGCAGAAAATTCTTTGGAAGATGCTAAATGACCGGATGTACACTCGGAAATCTTTGAAGAACTCTGCTCTCAACACCGGCTGCTCTCAAAATTCTTTGAAAAAGCTTAAGTTTGTAAATGGGAACATGGAGGAGGAGAATGCCTATTTATAGGCAATCCTCAGAAGGTGAACCGTTGTGTCCCTTCACCTTCCGCTCCTTTTTCCTCCAACAGGCAGAATTCAATTTTGAATTAAAAAAAAATGATGTAACCGTCACAGGTGCCACGTGGCACAACCACGTCAGCACCTGTGAGGGGAAAATGTTTAGGGTAAAAATTACCCTAGACACATGGCCCAATGGCCTTGCGACACGTGGCAGCATGCCATAGGTCAACAGGACTTCAATCCCTTGTTGACACGTGTCCTGTTGAACCCTAAATGGGGCACTGATATCCCCCACTATAAATAGTGAGTCAGACCTCATTTATTGGGCATCCATAAATACAAACACGAATCCCGAGCAATATTAATTGCAGAATCCTCCTGTATCCGCGAGGAGTAATTACTGTTTCCGCATCTTTTTCCTCCTGTACGTTACTGACTTGATCGTCGAAGGCGGAGCTCCTACCAACCGGAGTCTTCGTGGTTTTGTAGGTATAGGCGTCGGTCTCACATACTAGGGATTGTAACTCTCCTGCAAGACACATAAAAAAACCCTAAAACAGCATTGGTTTTAACCAAAGCGATGCGAAATGATGTTATTAGCACCAGTTCAAACCGGTGCGAATTAAAAAAAAAAAAAAGAGGGAAAGAGTAATCGCAACGGTTCAAACCAAACTGGTGCGAATTGTAATAAAAAAAGCCATTGAGCCTTCTTTCTCTTTCATTCCCCTCTTTTTTTTTCTGTTTCCTCAGCGCCGTTTTATCTTTCTCTTCTCTCTCCTCTAACAAACCCTAATCAACGACCTGCTGCTCCTTCCTTATCTTCTTTCTCTTCTTCCTCTTTCTTGTTGTCGGCACGTCGCTCGGTCCTAGCAACGGCGGTAGTGACGCAAGGAGCTGGTACAAACCTACCTCTCGTCGTTACCCCCTCCTAAAATGATTTTTCCTAAAGGTTCGTGCTTTTTTCTTCTTTTCTATTTAAATAATTTAACTATTTTGTGTTTTTTGAGTCTTTGTTTTGCTCAAATTTACAATTTCATGTTTTCGGAAACCAAGGGTTTTCTGATTTTCTATTTTAATTCAATATTACTCCATAGAAATTGTTCCTTTCTCAATTACATGCAGCACCGCAAAATACTGAATTTTTACAACATTTAATTGTCAGTATTTCTTGAAATTATGTAAATCTGTGTCAATATTGGTTTGTTGTGAGATGACTATGGTTCTTGAACTTAATTAGGAGAACTTTTGAGAATCTACTTTTGAGATGCATTATTTACCTAGAAGGCTAGAACAAGAATTGATTTTTAAAGGCTTTGGTTTAAGAGGCTATGTCTTTGCAACTTGATTTCTCTTGATTGTATGAAAAATTTGGAATACCATTTTACTGAACCCATATATATTTTTGGTACTCTGTCAAGACTAGAGGTGAGGGAAGGGAGGGAGTTCAAATTTTCCCAAATATTGAACGAAATTGGCTTTTTAAAAGGGAAAGAGAATTTTCCCACTATTAAGTTTATAAAATCCCGAAAATGAGTTTGCTAACTTTGCTTCAAATATGACTATTTCATAATTTTAATACCCATAAAATGCTTATACCCAAGTGTTAAGTTTATAACGAAGATACCTGAGGTGGAAGGAGTACTTCTTTTTTCCTCGTCTTCTTAGAAAACCTTGCATTCCCTCTTGAAGTGCTCTAGTATAGTGCCTTGAAACTAGTTAGCCTATATTACTTGATTGAAGTTGCTCTAACCCCTTGAATTTTCCACATTGGTATGATGCACACACCATCTTCTGTTTTTTCCTTGATCATACAGTTCGTAGATCTTGAGTTTGGCAATTTAGATTAATCCAGGTTGGGGAGAAATAATGCCCTTATGCCCTTTAAAGCTGGAAACGTGGAAGATCGGTTCTAAGCCGATGAAAGGGATAAACCTCAAAACCTAATGTTATGTTTGGACAGCCATGGTGGACCGTACATCTATTTTCAAGTCATAATGTTACCATGTAAAGTAGCTAGCCTGAAATCTGAGTTAAATTACCACTTTGAAATTTATGTATGATTCAAATCTCCATTATTTTTTTTTCTGCCATGCTATGGGCACCTAGGGTCTGGAAGGAGGAAGACTTTTGAAGGCTCCTTTACTTCTATATGCTTCCGGTTATTGGGAGGGGATGTGGTGAATTTGGAGACGTATGAAATAAAATAAGCTATGTTCATTCTGCTGCAGGATTCTTCTATGTAAAGAACAAAATGACTGGTTGATTTGTTTGTCAATAATATTTTTGTGTGCCTTTTATATTATTTGGCTGCTGGTATTATCTACCTCAAGTTTTCTGTTGCTACCAGATTATTGAAATCCCGATGTATTTCTGTACAATAAAGAAACAGATGGAAGCTAAGGATGATAGTGGATATAAACATGTATGGGAGATCTGTGCAGATGTGAGGTTGATTTTCAAGAATGCGATGAAATATACTAATGAAAAGAATGATCTACATGTCATGGCAAGAACCTTGTTGGCAAAGTTCTAAGAAAAGTGGCTACAATTTTTGCCTGAGTTGTGGAAAAGGTGAGATACCAGTGATCAATAAGACCATTCTTTTTGTGAGCATAGTTTGTTGTTTGTTATATAAGTTTTGTCGTATTTTATCATTCTTTCTCGTTTATAAAAAAAAGGCAGGTTGTTGTTGCAGGATAATAGACGATAAGAGGAAGCTGATGTACAGCTAAGCATGCATCTGCTCAAGAGTCTACTTATGCCAAAATGACTTGGGGTATAAGCAATGAGGTTTGTTCCATTTTTTCGGAGTGATTGGACTGTTTCATTGGAAGTCTGGAATTTTTAAAATATCTTTAGCAATTATCCAATCAGCTTGCATGTCATGCTGCATGAGATCACTGAGGTTAAGAATTTTTTTTTTTAAAAAAAAAAAAAAAAAAAAAAAAACTATGACAGTGTAACAGAAATACTTCTGAAACCACCTGGCAAACTACTTCTAATTTGATACCCAAAATACTTTCAAACTGAACAAACTAGAGATATTTCATGTAAGAAGCCTAAATTCTTTTTTGCTCCTAACCCATGTAAGCAACACTTAAAGCAAATGACCCTATAATTATCCCTCAAAGAGGTGTCTGTGTTGCAGAGGATGTCCATGCTGTTTCTAATGTCAAAATGCAAAATGACTCATGATATTCAAGTTATGAATATGACATGTCTCCTAGTTCTTTTATGGTTAGGAAATTTCTCATTCAGGATATAACCCGAACTCTCTCTTCGAACAACCATTGAATTATCTCTTTCTGTGTCTTATGTTTTTGGTTGCTTTCTTGTTGCTTACTAGCTGAAATTGACTGTAAATTCAGCTTTCACTAGAGCAAAGTGGTTTGCATTTCTGAAGTTTTTGGTTGAACATTGGTCTATATGCTCTCTGCATTTTTTAATCTGAATTTGAATCATCAAATTTCAGGAAAATGTCAACAGAAGAGGAAAGGCAGGTTGGCATAGCCCTCACGGGTCACAAGGCTATCCACTGATGATCTCAGTGGGGCACTAAAGATTGTTGTCCTAAGCAATCCTAGTTTTGTATTAAATGCGCTAAGGAGGTGGACCTCGCTATAGATGCTCAGGTAGTCTTTTTCCGGATATATTGTCTGCCCCACAGGCTAGCTTCTTGTCAGATCATTTTAGGAATGTTTTTCCATTGACATATAGAGTGAATCCACATTATGGAGGCTATAATTCTATGTAAAAGTTGCACCGCAAGCTCAAGGCAAGCCTGCAGCAAGCATGTGTGGCAACTATAGCGATAACAATGAAACAATAAACAAAAGAGAGACTGAGAGAGGTCTGCGATGCCAACTAGGCTTGCCAAGAGGTGTAAGAAGGTAGCATCTTGAATTTTTTTAACTATGTAGAATAGATGAAATAAGCTCCATATGATCTGTAACTATGTATGTAACACTCCCTTGAATATCAGAACATTTTCAAAAGGTATTATTCTCATTCTATTGCTATGAGCCTGTGACTGCTTTAAGGATGTAGTCTGAACTTTGATGTCAGTTTTAGAAGAGCTGGAAATGATTGGATTTCTTGGTAGCTGTGGGTGATTTTAGTAATGAGACAAACTATGATTTTATTTTTTTGGACGAAAATTGTAATATTACAGCCTTTTTTAATGAAAATATGTAACTTTGTATATATGTTAGTGTTTCTATATCAATTTAAGTGAAAAAAATGCAAAAAAAAAAAAAAAAAAAAAAAATTATTTTTTTGGGGCATTAAGGGCACCAGTTTTGGTTTTGAACCGGTGCCAAAAGTTTTTTTTAAATTTTTTTGGGCCCTTATTCGCACCGGTTTTGGAACAGAAGCGTTGCAAATAACACGTTATTAGCACCGGTTTTGAATCGGTGCTAAAATTTTGTTTTTTTTTTTGGCATCCCTCAATTCTACACCGGTTCAAAATCGGTGCTATATGGGGGTTTTGAACCGGTGCCCTTTTATATTTTTCTACTAGTATCAACCTCACAAACAAAGTCAAACATTACAAACATTATCACCATAGGAATTAGGACAAATGTAATGTATCATATGGCTTAAGTCTAGAGGTGATCATTAGGCGGGTCGGGCCAAAGCTAAAAAATTATGCCCACTTCTGGGGTCGGGTGGGGCCGGGCCGGGTCAAGCTTCGGGCCAGAATTTTTGTGCCCAAACCCGCCCAAAATGGTTGGGCCGTGCGACTTTTCTGGCCATTTTCGGGTCGATCCTAAAAAATCAACTAAATATGCATAAAAACGCATTCCCAAACCCGCAAAAAAAAAATTCGGGCCAGGCCGAGCCCAACTCAATTTCGAGCCAAAAAAATTTTGCCCGAAATCGGGCCGGGCTAACTTTGATCACCTCTACTTAAGTCCTATTCCCCTCGATGATTCACCAACTTGTTTTCTTGTCAATCATTTCGTCAAAGGATCCGCCAAGTTCTTTTCGGACCTCACATAGTCCAATGCAATCACTCCATTCTTGAGAAATTGCCTCAACACTTTATGTCTCATACGAACATGCCTCTTTTTGCCATTGTAGTTGTTATTATTGACCACTCCAATTGTCGCTTGAGAGTCACAATGTATGGACACCGGTGATGAACTCTTTCCCCACAATGGTATGTCGGTAGGAGGTTCCTAAGCCATTCCACTTCATGACCTGCCAACTCAAGAGCAATAAGTTCATATTCCATGGTGGAGCGAGCTAAACATGGTTGTTTTGAGGACTTCCATGAAATAGCACCTCCACCCAAAATAAAAACGTAACCACTAGTTGAGCAAATTTCATCATTATCGGTTACCCAATTTGCATCACAATATCCTTCTAAAATATTAGGAAAGCGAAAACAATGCAAACAATCATTCATAGTACCTTTAAGGTACCTTAATAAGACTTTGACTTGGATTGTGAGTATATCTACTAAGTCTACTTACCTCATAGGCAATGTTGGGTCGTGTGCAATTCATTAGAAACATCACACTACCAATTACCTTTGCATAGAGCTCTTGAGATACACTAGGACCCTTGTTTTTCTCAAGCTTCATGTTGGGATCATATGGGGTATTGCAAGGCACTACATCAAAAAAGAATCAATTTCTTGAGAATTTTTTCCACATAGTGAGATTGGCTCATGGCAAAACCATTTTCTGTTTTCCTTAGACGAATTCCAGGGATTACATCGGCTTCTCCCATGTCCTTCATTTCAAACTTGGTAGAAAGCGTAGCCTTAGCATTATTCACCACATCAAGGTTAGTACCAACAATAAGCATATCATCAACATATAAATATTATAACATAATATGATTCAAACTCCTTAGAATATAAACAAGAATCCGAAGAATTAGCCACATAGCCAAAACTCCTAAGAGTGCTATCAAACTTTCAAACCATTGCTTAGGAGCTTGCTTAAGACCATAAGGAGACTTTCTAAGCTTACACACTTTGTGTTCTTGTCCCTTCACCACAAAACCTTCCGGTTGAGTCATATAAATTTCTTCATCAAGGACTCCATTAAGAATATCCGTTTTGACATCCAATTGATGAACCACTAAGTCATGAATTGCCGCAAGGGCTACCAAGGTTCTAATGGTGGCAATCTTAGTTACGGGAGAATAGGTGTCAAAGAAATCTATACCTTCCTTTTGGGTGAAACCTCTAATGACAAGTTTAGCTTTGAACTTTTCTATGGTCCCATCCGGTCTAGGTTTCTTCTTGAAAATCCACTTACAATTTATAGGTTTAGAATTTTTAGGCAAGTCACAAAGATCCTAAGTATGATCGGTCATGATAGAATCAAGTTCACTTTTAATGGCTTCTTTTCAAAAACTAGCATCTATGGACCTCATTGCCTCATCATAAGTCTTAGGGTCTTCTTCTAAAAGAAACAAAGACACAACATGCTCACTTAAAGAATCCACATCAAAGTCATCTACCACAAAAGAAGTCAAGAAATCCGGTCCAAAGGAAGACTCTACTCTAGGTCTCTTACTTCTCCTAGGTTCAACTTCTACCACTTTGGTATTTGAAGAGGGGAGACTAGAACTAGGCATAGAATCAACAAAAGGCACATTCATACTCGACTTACTAGCATGCACATCAACATTAGAAGACAAGGACTTGTTCGTAGGAAAAATATGCTCAAAAAATACCGCATCTCTAGCTTCACAAATTGTTCTATCACTTAATAACATGAACCTATAGGCTGCACTATTATGAGCATATCCAATGAACACACAATCAAAAATTTTAGACCCGATAGTGGATTTTTGAAAATCTGGAAAAGCCACCTTAGCCAAACACCCCGACACTTTCAAAATTTTAAAATTTGGACTATACCCCTTCCAAAGTCCATAGGGGGTTTTATCCAATTTCTTATGAACTCTATTGAGTACATAACAAGCGGAAAGAACCGCCTTTCCCCACAAGTTATCGGATAAACCAGAACTAAGAGGCATGACATTCATAGTCTCTTTCAAAGATATCTTTACCATATTCACCACCTCTATCGGTTCTAACTCTTTTGATCTTTAGGTCCAATTGAATTTCAACTTCAACTTTGTACTTAAAAAATGCACTTTAGGCTTCATCTTTGTTTTAAGCAAATAAAATTTGGTGTAACGAGAAAAGTCATCAACAAAAGTAATATAATAATTTTTTCCACCCCTACTAGTGCATTTTTTAAAGTCCGCTAAATCTGAATGAATCAATTCAAGTAATTTTGTACTTCTTGAGACCACTTGCTTAAATGGTTTCTTAGTATGTTTGGCCTCAACAAAAATTTGGCATTTGTCAAGTTAGTCATCCATTGAAAAATTAATCAAATTCATGTCTTTTAGCTTTTTTAAATAAGAAGAATTTAAGTTACCCAAACGATTGTGCCAAACATCCAAAGACTCAACAATATAAGCAAAATAAGTACTTTCATTCTCATTCATAACATTCAAAACAAACAAGCCATTATTAAGGTAACCTTTCCCAACAAAGTCTCCATTTTAGTCATTACAATCTTGTCGGCCTCAAAGACAAGTTTTAGGCCGGCTTTGTTGAGAAGGGCTCCCGAAACAAGATTTATCCTAAGAGAAGGTACATACAACACATTATTTAAAAATAAAGTTTTTTCGGAGGTAAGTTTGAAATGGACCTTTCCTTTGCCAAGGACGCCGACGGTACTACTATTGCCCATGTAGACATGATCACCGTCGGTAACATCTTCAAACTTGGTCATCAAGGCCTTATTGGCACAAAACTTGGTCACTCCACTTTGTTCTCAATCAAGTTGGATTCCACCACCACCGCCGCAATGATTTCTTATTTTTCAACAACATTGGCTTAGGAGGTGTTGTTGTCTTTCTTATCTCCATGCCTTCAGTTGCATCGGTATGCTTTGTGTCCAATGATCCCACATACATAGAAAGCACCTTTTGGCTTTTGGATTTTGTTGTTTGGAGTGAAGTTGCTTTTGGACTTGTTGTTTCCCTTCTTCTTAGAATTATCCCGTTTTTAGACACATTCAAAGGAGACTCAACAAGATTAGCTTTAGAAGAACTAAGAGATAAATTTTCAAACTTATCCTTAAGGTGATTAGCCTCTTCGGTTCTCATGTGACTAATGAGTTCTTGGAGGGTCATGTCCTTCTTCTTGTGCTTCAAAGAATTACGGTAGTCACTCCAAGAGGGAGGGAATTTCTCCAAGAGGACATTGGCTTGAAGAGTCCCACACATCTTCATGCCTTCACCAAGAATTTCGGTCACCATGTTCTCATAGTCATGAACTTGAGACATGATAGGCTTCTCATCATCCATTTGAAGTTGATCCACTTTCCCACCACGTACTTCTTTTTCCTGGCATCATCCGCTCCATACTTCATCTCCAATGAGTCCTAAATAACCTTGCTTGACCTGAAATTGACAAACAAATCAAACAAAGTATTGTTCATGTGGTAAAGGAGATGACCACGAACAAGCTTGTTATCCTTTTCCTTCTTCTTTAAGGCTTCCGTGGTGGCTGCCGGAATGGCGACCATTGTGGTTTGAGCAGCTTCTTCTGCCTTCTCGAGAATTTCAATGACATCTTCATTCAGGACATAATCTAATTCCACTTGTTCAAAAAATATTAGTAGCTTTTGTAACCATATCTTATAGTTGTTACCATCAAGAGGTTCCAACTTAGAAAGGTCGGGAAGAGACTTCACAATACTATTAGTAATAGGCATAATTTCGTTTTCAAAATGTTGTAAATAAAATAGAATTCTAGAACAAACAGTATAAAATATATTAAGCAAGATCGAAAAATCGATCTCACAAAAGAGAAAGAGTACGGTGTGTAGTGAAGCAAATTCACTGACTTGAAAACGAAATTACGACACAACCGGGGTGCTCAATTGTATTCGTCGGCACGTTCCCTAATAAGGTTAACACACCACTTACACTCAAAGGCACTTTTGGGTGGAAGGTTGGAGCCAAGTAACTTATGCCCAAAATAGAATATGTGTTTAGCTTGTGTTTGATGTATATTTTCCAAGGTGTATGAAATCAGAAAATCATCCTCCAATTTATAATGATGGAAAGAAGAAAATGGAAGATCATAGAGGAATCTTTTTCATCAATGAGAAAATAAAATCAGAATAATCATAGTGTTTAAAACACCATAATCAACCTCTTAAATGGGAGGTTAACAGAAATCAAATAAGAAGAGGAATCCAAGGGAGCCGTTGGAGTCCAACGGACGAGTTCGCTCCCGGTCGTGCGAGCACCCAGCCAAAAGCTGGGTTGCTCTCGCGCCCGGTCGGGCAAACCGCCAGCAATTTTCCAACGTCTTCTCGTGCCCGGTCGGGCGGAGCTCGCCTGGTTGGGCAAGCACCCAGCTAAAAACTGGGTTTCTCTTGCGCCGGGTCGGGCGACGGAACTCTTGTTTTACGACTCTTCTCGCGCCCGGTCGAGCAGTGCTTGCCCGGCCGGGCGCCCGTATCAGACTTCTTTGAATTTCCTTTCTTTATTCCAACATAATTAGCATATGGTATTAGATGAACAAATAATGTAGCTGTTTTGATTTTCAATCTTCCTTTTCTTGTCACATTGGAGCTTGACAATATAGTTATTCACTTATATGTTTGTGAATTCAAATACATATTCTAGTTGAAACTTTTTGTTCACTTTCTTGTATTCTTTTGACTCCAACGTATTGATGATTATACAATTAATTTATTCATTTCTTGATATGGATTTGGATCTCAAGCAGTATGCTGGCAAGTATTACAATGTTTCGATAGAGGAGATTCAGAATTTAAAGATGAGAATTATAATAATATGTGGTTTGATGCAATAATCAGATCTCTTCATGAGAGAAGGGAGTAGGAGAAATTTTTTGGTAGACGTGCTATTCGCACACAGCCCCTTACTCATGTATTGTCAGTAGCTTTCAAACCAAAAAAATGGAAGTAGGGATAAACCCCGCATGCTATGTATGATTACATCTATGTTTAGTATTTTTACTTAAAAAACAATGTGTTGTCTCAGTTGTAGAAAAGAGAGATGGGTGAAGTTGATATTTTAGAAAGCGACGGGTTGTTGACATTAAATGGTCCTAATTACTCATCTTTTAATACACATAATTATATGTGTTAATTAGATATAATATGATATTTACACAGTTACACGTAATTTGTTAATAGATAAATATTTTTAATATTATTTGTTTCATTTAATTTTTTTATATCTTATTACTAATTAGAAATGAGAATTATAATAATGTGTGGTTGGATGCAACAATCAGATCTCTTCATGAGAGAAGGGAGTGGGAGAAATTTTTTAGTAGACATGCTCTTCGCACACAGCCCCTTACTCATGTATTGTCAGTAGCTTTCAAACCAAAAGATAGAAGTAGGGATAAATCCCACATGCTATGTATGGTTACATCTATGTTGAATATTTTGATTTAAAAAACAATGTGTTGTCTTAGTTACATAAAAAAGAGATAAGTGAAGCTGATATTTTAGAAAGCGACGGGTTGTTGACATTAAATGGTCCTAATTACTCATCTTTTAAAACACATAATTATATGTGTTAATTAGGTATAATATGATATTTACGTAGTTACACGTAATTTGTTAATAGATAAATATTTGTAATATTATTTGTTTCATTTAATTTTTTATATCTTATTAACTAATTAGAGATGAGAATTATAATAATGTATGGTTTGATGCAACAATCAGATCTCTTCATGAGAGGAGGGAGTGGGAGAAATTTTTTGGTAGACGTGCTCTTCGCATACAGCCCCTTACTCATGTATTGTCATTAGCGTTCAAACCAAAAGATAGAAGTAGGGATAAACCCCGCATGCTATGTATGGTTACATCGATGTTGTGTATTTTGATTTAAAAAACAATGTGTTGTCTTAATTGTATAAAAGAGAGATAGGTGAAGCTGATATGTTAGAAAATGACGGGTTGTTGAAATTAAATGGTCCTAATTACTCATATTTTAATACACATAATTGTATGTGCTAATTAGTTATAATATGATATTTATGTAGTTACACGTAATTTGTTAATAGATAAATATTTATAATATTATTTGTTTCATTTAAAGTTTTATATCTTATTAAATAATTAGAGATGAGAATTATAATAATGTGTGGTTTGATGCAACAATCAGATCTCTTCATAAGAGGAGGGAGTGGGATAAATTTTTTGGTAGACGTGCTCTTCGCACACAACCCCTTACTCATGTATTGTCAGTAGCTTTCAAACCAAAAAAAGAAGTAGAGATAAACCCCGCATGCTATGTATGATTACATCTATGTTTAGTATTTTGACTTAAAAAACAATGTGTTGTCTTAATTGTATAAATGAGAGATAGGTAAAGCTGATATGTTAGAAAATGACGGGTTGTTGAAATTAAATGGTCCTAATTACTCATATTTTAATACACATAATTTTATGTGCTAATTAGGTATAATATAATATTTATGTAGTTACATGTAATTTGTTAATAGATAAATATTTTTAATATTATTTATTTCATTTAATTTTTTTATATCTTATTAACTAATTAGAGATGAGAATTATAATAATGTGTGGTTTGATGCAACAATTAGCTCTCTTCATGAGAGGAGGGAGTGGGAGAAATTTTTTGGTAAACGTGCTATTCGCACACTGCTCCTTATTCATGTATTGTTAGTAGCTTTCAAACCAAAAGATGGAAGTAAGGATAAACCCCGCATGCTATGTATGATTACATCTATGTTGAGTATTTTGACTTAAAAAACAATGTGTTGTCTTCGTTGTATAAAAGAGAGATGGGTGAAGTTGATATTTTAGAAAACAACGGGTTGTTGACATTAAATAGTCCTGCTTACTCATCTTTTAATACACATAATTGTATGTGTTAATTAGGTATAATATGATATTTATGTAGTTACACGTAATTTGTTAATACATAAATATTTTAAATATTATTTGTTTCATGTAAACTTTTATATCTTATTAACTAATTTTATTTCAACTATAATACCGATGCACTATACAAACTTAAATTCGGTATATATTAATAAGAAAAAAAAACTTCTTAAACTTGTAAATGGGGTAAATATGTAATCAAATATTTTTATGTAAGAATAAAGAGGTTTTTTAAGTTATAAATAGGGGTACGTATGTAAACAAACATTTTAAGGGGTATAAATGTTCTCAAAATATTCATAAGAGTTCTCTCATACTTTTTAAAAGGTAGGGAAACAAATATTGAAGATGACAATGAACAAGTTAAATCTATGTCCATTGATTATGAGCAAGGATGTATTATTGTTAAGTACATTTCTATTCCATTTAGGGTTCATTGCTGAATAGCGATCAAGGTTTGTAGCAAACAATGTATTGAACAATATGATGGTGTGAATGTGAATAGAAAGATTGTTGCTTGCTATGCCAACACATGTGGGAACTATTCTTTAGAAGATTGTGTTTGTTTGAGAAGCAAGATAGTGACTTCCCTGTTGAGATCAATAATGCAAAATGGTTTCCTCTTTCTAGATGTTGGATGTCATTACCTGCCTATTCTTCTTTTATTGTGGACCTTAACTTGTATAGAATTAAAACAATGCGTAAAATTTTTGATCAATCAGTGGAGTTATCGGTTAAAGATGGGAGAATAGCATCAAGTTCAATCTTAGCTTGCTAGATGATATTGCTATCCACATACATGTTGCATGGTTCTTGCCTGATGTTATTGGACAGAGGGTTGTTACTGAAGATGGATTCCCAACATTAGCATTTGCAAGATAAGAGACCGGAGAGATGGATATTGAAGGAGGAATTCTCCACAGAAATTGAAGAAATGGATACTAAGGGAGAGGATGATATTATTCCTTATTCTTACCCTTTTCAACTATTGATGAGTCTATTATATATATATATATATTTATTCCCTGTCCCACGATCATATTTGTGCTTATTTGAGTTCTACAGAGCTATTTTTATTATTAATATACGTTTTCTAGTGTTTTTTGTAGCGTTGGTATTATTTTGTAAGAATTTGCAGATTTATGACAATTCTTGAGCTTATTGAACCACTACGAAAATATTGGAGTTTGATCGTATTTTATTACCAAATATTCTAAGCTCAAGACCGAGTTAAAGAAATTTGATTTGGTAATTAAGGGCTCAATTAGAGAAGAGAATGGTCCACATTATTATTATGGAATAACGGATCAAGCACTATAGAAAACTTGGACTCAAGTCAAGAAGCCCAACTCCAAGGAGAAGCAAAGCGGCGCATATTCTTGGCTGCATGTTTGTGCAGCTAGAATAGCTGCAACACCCTTAAACGTAGCTTTTAGTGCCTGAAACGCAGTCCACCTCTTTCTTCTTTCTTTTTTAGTTAACATTCTTCATGTGATTCTTCTTTCCTTTTTAAATTTTTTTCCTCTTTTGTAAACTCTCTCTCTTCACTTCTTTTTCCTATAATAATTTCGATCAAAATTTTGATCAAAGTTTTCTCTAATTTCTATACTTTCACTTTTATAAACACTTTCTCTCTCCTCTGTTTTTTCTATTTTTATCATCCATTGATTTTGTGAAATTGAAATGATGAATTTGATTTATTCCCGAAGTGATCAATGCAAGTTAGTTTCTATGATTTGCTGTGATGGATATCAATTAGATTGATGAATTTGGGATAAATTTGGGATGAATTTAATTATTTGAATATTAATTCAATTATTGAATATATGATGAATGTCATTTGATTATGTGAATATTAGGTTTGATTTGTAATCGATATTGCAGAAATTATGATCGATGAATTTGTGATGAATTATTGAATTGCTGCATCTTAAATTTGTTTGTTATTACAATTTTTGATTTTTTTTTATTTAGTTGCTAATATTTGTGTATAATTTTTGGGAAAAAAATGAATACGATGTACTTTAAAAGTGAACATTTAGTACAAAATGAATATTTAGTACCCTAAAAATCAACATTTAATACATAAAAATTGAAACATACGCATTATAAGTATTAAAAATATGAACATATGCATTACAAATGTGAATATATGCATGTTAGAAAGTGAATATACACATTCAAAATATGAACATATGCATTAGTTCCCTGAAAGTGAACATATGCATTCAGAAAGTGAAAATATGCATAAAAAATATATGAACATATGCATTTAAGAAAGTGAACCTAAGCATTCAAAATATCAACATATGCATTGGTCCCTGAAAGTGAACATATGCATTTCAAAAAGTGAACGTATGCATAAAAAATATTTGAACATATGCATTTTAAAAAGTGAACATAAGCATTCAAAATATGAACATATGCATTGGGTCCCTGAAAGTGAAAATATGCATTTTTTTTAATAGAGGTGAACATATGCATAAAAAATATGAACATATACATTTCAGAAAGTGAACATAAACATATGAACATATTTTATAAACATTAATACTTAAGAATATTTATCATATGAATAACAAATATTTATATTATGAACATTTCAAAACATTCTATGAACGTAAGGTATCTAAATAATGAACAAGCACTAATAAAGGCTAAACGGTTATTTTTTTTTAAATTATAGATAAAAAAAAACAAGTGAAATACTTACATCAATTTCACTAAATTTCGAACAATTCCAATAAATTTTCGAAGAACAGAGTATCGAACATTATGCTAACAAAATAAGTGATATTTGCTTAAATTCAAACAAAAATTAGTGATATTCACATAAATTCAAACAAAAATAAGTGATATTCACATTAAATTATCTTTTTTTGGGAGAATCCGTTTGATTTTTCATCTCTTCTCTAATGTCCATTGTTGTTTTTTTCTGTTTTTTAGTGAGAGAAAATGATATAGAGGAGACAGAAAATGATATAGAGGAGAGGAGAATTAAATTACAGAAATTAAAGTTTAAAAGTGACGTTTTAAAAAAAATATAATTAAAAAATAATTGCGGTTAGAGTGACGATTTTCTATAAATGAGTGTGGGTAGGCTGCGTTCTAATGTTATGTTCAGTTTTGTGGGTGGGCTTGTTTTGTTTTAGGGCTTTTTTTTTAATTGGGAGCATGTGTAATTGGGATTTGTGGGCCAGTGTTGCAGCTAAAATAGCTGCACAAGGGTGTAGCTTAGACCAATGGCAAAGTAGGCCACCTTGCTGCGTTGCTGATCGGGCCTAATTGGGCGAGACCTGGCCCGGTCGGGCGGACATAATAAGGGTTAGGCTATTTCTGATATTGGGCCTACAAACCCTTGGGCCTTACTCCTAATTCACGCATCTTCATTTACCGAAGGAGTTTTGTTTTTAGGAGTTTGAGTTAGAGTAGATGTTGGATTTTCTCCAAAATTATCCTTTTACTTTCTTATGAAAGGAGGAGGTAGTTACGTTGGTGGGGATAAGTTGTTTTCTGTTATAAAATATGAGAGATGGAGAGAGAATAGATCAGTTTATTATTCCATGGAGTGGGGATATATATACATACAATATAACTAGGGCTTGCTTAGATAACAATAAATCCTAGATCTAGAATATTCCGGAATGATAAAAGGAGGATAATGGCTATCCACAAATATTTCATAACACTCCCCCTTGGATGTCCATTATCCAAGAGTGTGCCTCGTTAAAACCTTATTAGGAAAAACCCTGTGGGATAAAAACCTAATGAAGGAAAAAGAGTACAACATTCTTCGTAATACGCTCGAGATGCCTCCTCATTAAAAATCTTACCAGGAAAACCCAATGTGGGACAAAACCATGGTCCAGGGAAAAAGAGTGCAGCGCGTAATTTCTCCCCCTGATGAATACATAACCTGAGATCTTCTAGTGCCGCAACAATGAATCCAATATAGTTGGATATCTTTTAATATGTAGTAAAATATCATTCATTGGTCTTCGATCCTCCTAAAATGAAATTGCATCTTCAAGTCTTCAAGTGAACATGTGAAGTGTCTTCATTTCACCATACATGTATTTATCTTTACATCATTCCAAACCTCTGTTTGAATAAAGTTACTTTAAAAGTTAAACTTATGCGGTTAGGCCTTCTTCTGGAGGTCGTGAATAATAGAAATCGATGATCATTATTTGATCAAACATTCATTAATAATAATTTGATGACAAAACTTGATATTATTAATGTCGTTCTTCAATCTCATCTGAATTATAATATAACACATGTAATTAGATACGCTAATCATGGTTCTTTTGGACCATAAGAAAACATTATCACGCATAAGTATTCCATTGATATTCCTTAGACATTTCATAATTGACACGATAGCTCTCTTGCAAATACAAAAGCAAATCTCACTAACTTTCATATGCTCAAACTTCAGGTTGAGAAGTCAATGATGTGGTCACATAGACTTTTCAAGAGCTTGATAATAATTGCAATATTCAAGATATAAAATTTGTAGGGCTATAAATATGTTGCATATAAGTTCTTCGGGAACTTCTCTTACATGATTCATAAATAATATTAGATCAACGTCATATATATACTTTCATCATAATTATAAGCCCGTTGGAATATAAGTATGTCTTTCTAATTTTCCATCAAAATTGTAAATATGACTTACTATACTTTGAATAAACATGCACATACACCACAAATATTGTATAGAAACTAATGCATGCAATATGAGATATATAAAACATGATAACATATTAAGCAAAATATACAATAAGTAATGCATTTAACAACTACTGACATATGCAATGAACAATCCGTTAACTTATGACTTATACATGCATATATACATACATAGGACTCAAAATAATGTAAGACACTGTACAGTGTGGATTTAAAAATCCATATTTCATTGGACTTCTGGTTCATGATAAACTTTTGATCATTATCCTTATGTCGACATCAAGGTGGACATATATATTTCAGATCCCTTATTCTCTAGTCCATTCTATCATACATATGCATATTATTTATCGGTTCCCTTGTGTACCGGTATCATAATATTCCTTTAATGTACATTTCACATGCTATTTTACTATGATATCTGAATACATTTGTTATTGGTACCATCATAACTTTCTTACATCATAGGCCATCTATTGTAATAATTCAGATATATGTACCACTTTTAGGGTATTTCATACACTATGGTATTTATATACTATTACGCTATTAGTTAATTGCACTATTTTTCTATATATCATATTTATTAAACATATCTTTATTTTGGAACCGATCATATACAACCTACACTTTAGGAGTAGTGATTCAAGTATAATTGGCAAGATTTTATCTCAATGTATACACATAATAGTATCTTCAACGCTATTTAAGATGAGTCATAACTAAATACAAATCAAATCATAAATGTGCAACATATCTTGATAATATATAGACAAAAGTTGGCATTTTACTTTTCAAACTACCTTTATAGGGATCATCAATTATATTTTCCGATTTTTCCAACTTTTGCTAATTCTTCTCCCCCTAAGTTGGTAAAATATCTCATTTATAGGGACGTCTAATTCTATACCAACTTAGTATACAAATTAAAATTCTTTTCATCGGGAGGATCACAATCAAAATAATTATCTCAGAAAATTTGTATTAAACAAGTTTTATCTCTTCTAGAGAACAATTTCAATGAAGAATCATTTCTTCATTAACTTTACACTGCATGTGTATTTATTGTTACACTTTCCATAATATGTTCTCTTCTGACGATCAATGTCAATGGGGAGACATGTGTTGTGTAGTTGTACGTTTTTCTTTCTTTTCCAATTTCTTATGTGCTGACATATAATAGCCCCAATCAAAAGAATTATTATACAAGCATAAATCACTTGCTTAGAATTCTACTAGGTAGTGATCTTCGAGATCTTTAAAGATTTAAATAGAGTATTTGGTGAGATTCTGGTCACCTAATACTTGACAATAACATATTTGTTATTCTGGTGAACTTCTGGTCACCCATTACTCTTGACATTTTCATCAATACAAATTATTATAAATCACTATTCAATAATAGCTCAATCTCAATGTTATGTCTTGCCATTTAACTCAGTTCATATATGCAACATTGAGAGAGCGTCAGTACATTACGAAATGAAACTTTAAGTTTCCATAACGGGTAATTATTAAACCCGGAAGGCCTAATTTAATTATCACATCTAGTCACTTCTCTAATTTTGAACTCTGGTAGTATTCCAACACTAGTGATCAATTTGTTAAAATTATTTTATGCATGGCCATGAATATGATGTGATATTAGAACACCAAAATGTGTTTCTTTATATAATTGGCAAGACAATCAACTAATACTTGATCCAAAATTTTATACTCTGCTGGAGCTTTGACTATAATCTTGATACATGCTAAGCTTGTTGGATAATTCTATACTCTTCTAGAGTACTCTATATAATCATGGTACATATCCATTTTACTAAATATAGTCTCTTATAACGATCCATCAAAATGTATTTCTTCCTCAAATTTGCTATTTCCAATAATTGCTCTTTTCCTGTTTGAAGATTCTTATCTTTAAAATCTATTGGGCTCGGCTACGGCTACCACTAGCACTGTCAAAAACAGAACCGAACTGGTGAAACCGAACTATTTCAACCGATCCGAATGAGAACCGAACCGATTAAAAACCGATTTTATGAAACCGAAAACCGACCCAAATCGCATGTTAGTAAAACCAAAACCGAACCGATCCGAGTAAACGTTAAACCGTTTAAGAACCGAACCAAATCTAAACCGAACTAAAAGGAAACCGAACCGAAAATGAACCGAACCGTTTCTAACCCGAAACCGTTTACACCGAACCGTTAACAAACTGCAACCCGTTTGCACCGAACCGTTTATAAACCGAACTGATTATAAACCGAACTGCTTATAAACCGAACCGTTTATGAACCGAAGCAGTTATAATTCGAACCGTTTACAAACCACTTCCTACTAGGGGTGGTTATTGGGCGGGTCAGTGTGGGTCATTATCTCCTCAATTCATCCCTCGTTATTATGACCTCAGTATGATGTCTAGAGTTTGAAAAGAGATGGGTTTTATGATTTCCATCTTTCAAGAATGTTAAATGGTTTTAAATGCCTTACACTTAAAGAAAAAACACATAAGACTATTAGACAAGGTTCAAAGGAAAGGTAATGCAATGGGAAAACCAGAAAACAGTATTGAGAAGATAGAGCAAGCACCTCAATATGGAAAATGCTATCGGTGCTAAAGCATGATCTTAAATTTAAACCATATATTCATGTAAGTGTTGCGCAGTTTTTGATCATAAGCTTATCGTTGACATATGCAAGTCCTGTTTGTTTTTCACCAATTAAATACTACAAGATCCACCATAGTATAAAAGAAGTGGTTGTGAAGTGGAAAGCCAGCAACCATATAGCAGTGTAAGACACTAGATCCTTTACCATCATACTCCTAAATACAGAGTAGGCATACTTCGAGACAAATAAGCAACAACATATCAATAATGTAATGTAACTAAACCTATTAATACTTGTTCATTAAGTATGGTTCTTTGGAACATTGTAGCAAAAGCCTAAACCACAATTTCATATCCTAATTAAGCTATTGAAATATAATGCTACTCCATGTTCCATGACCA
This sequence comes from Chenopodium quinoa, assembly GCF_001683475.1. Taxonomy (NCBI): domain Eukaryota; kingdom Viridiplantae; phylum Streptophyta; class Magnoliopsida; order Caryophyllales; family Amaranthaceae; genus Chenopodium; species Chenopodium quinoa. The sequence goes on along the minus strand of NW_018743054.1, from coordinate 106,440 downwards.
GCAGCAAAGCAGGAATAACTTCAGCAACCTGAACAGTAGAATCCTCATCAAAACCACTAAACTCATGCTCAGTTGCTGAAAAAACAGAAACACAACATATTTAAAATGTAATTTCAACTAGTATATAATTCTTACAATAAAAATCCCATAAATTCATTCAATTAAACCAAAAATCCAAACGACCATTTCATAAAATAACCAAAATGGGACAACAACATATAAGTCCGAAAATCATCATAAAAACCCAAACAAACATGCTTCAAATGCGAGTACTAGTATTTAGAGCTATTGTCACACACCCAATCCAAAAAGATGTAAATCATGTAATACAAAGTACTATTCAGGATACTTAAGAGCTGGGAGGACAAAAGAAATGCACTTAATAATAAGTCATGTAACAATAACAGAAGAAACATTTGTAAACTATTGATGATTTCATCATGTATTAGAAATTAAGAATTTATCTACAAAACGAAGGCTGGCAATAGTTTAACTCTTCTAGGCATTTTGCGTTAATCAAGGATAGCTCCCTCGTTAATTCGGCATTAAACTTGAATGTATTCTACCTTGCTCTACAATAACAAAATGCTGCAAGCAAAATCTTGGAAGTAAAAGAATGGGAGAATAGCTCATTATTCGTTTACAATGGCTGGAGTTTTGCTCAGGAACAATAGTATCGCTATCAACAGGCTTGTATTGTATTGTAGCAGTTCAAAGTGTCATTGTTGAGTATCATAGTTGTTAAAAAATCATTGAGGCAGTAGCTTTTGATTATCCCCCCCAAAACAGAATTTACTGCAAACCAGAACTACTTAACCAAAACAAAAACTATAAATCAGAACATAAAATCAAAAAATTAACAGAAATTATATGAACAATTATACAAATCAGAACATAAAATCAAAAAATTAACACAAATTATATGAACAACAATACAAATCAGAACTAAAAATCAAAAAATTAAGACATGCAAATCCCGTCAAACAACAAATCAGCAACAAAAAAACCGAAATGAAAACAAAAAAAATTAACAGAAAATTACCTTTGAGTTGTGACGGCTTGAAGGAGAGGAAGATTTGAAGATTGAGAACTGGAGATCGAAAAAAAAACGAGAATGGAGAACTTGAGATCGAAGAATAAAAAACGAAACGAAAACAAAAACAATTAACTAAACTTTACCTCAAATTGAGCTTGAAGAGTTGAGAACTTGAGAGTGAGTGAGGATTCAGCGCTTCGATTTGAGGATGAAGAAGAAGAACCGAACAAAACGGCTGAATGAAGAGGGTGAATGAAGAGGAGATGACCTAACCTAATTGGCATTATTGGGGCTATTGGCTAAAATCCACGTTTCACCTTCTTTATTTTTTTTTTCATATATATGAACCACATTATTTTTTTAATTATTTAACAATCAAAATATCTAAATTCTAAATCTAAAATTTGTTTTTCCTTTTGATTTTTGGAGGGAAATTTCCCACCATTCATATTTTGATGAAATTTTCAACCAAAAAAATGAAATTAATTTTTCACTTTGTAAAAATCAAAAATTTTAATTTTATTTTAATAACATTAAAAAAAATTTGTACAATTAATTAATTACATGGCTTCAAAAAAAGAACTAATTACATTTCTCGAATCCTGATAAAACGATATATACCTTCATAATATCAACTTTTATATTTTTTTTAACACACATATAAATATTAAGTTCTTTAAATTATAAAATGTGAATCGATTAGCGTGTAAATATCCAGCGTTGCGATTAATAAAAATCAAAGATCGTTTAATAATATAATGATGTCATATCTTAGATAGTTAGAAGTACTACGGATTTGTTATATGGTTATAATTATATCAATTTAGCTGTATCTATAAGCAATACACTTGTAATCGTGTAAACTTATAAATGATAGAATTCACTAGTAGATTAGTACATAAATACAAATTACTTAATTAGATATGAGTTTTGACTACATGAGTGATTGACTAATATGACTATATGAGAAATTGTCAATTTAGCATAGCTGCATAACAGATTAGCAGTGTACTAGACTATCATACTCGGTAATATACTAATGGCATTTCAGTATTTGATCTATTAGACTCAAGTTAAAAGTTACTCTTTCTTATTAACTTGTTAGTCTAACTAAGTAATTAGTACTTACTAATCAGGGACTTAAGCCTTAGGGGTAAACTAGTAATAAAGGATATATAAATCTAATAATCTTATGATTCTCATCCCTTTATACTAATAATATTTAAATATGAGAATATGAGATGGTTAGATGTTATGTATATGTATAATTGATTGAAAGAATCAATATTACCTTCTTTTTCATTAATGTTTTATTTCATTATACAAATCAAACTACTTTGTAATATCTTCATATATAACTTTATGAAAATATATGATGATAAATGAGTCTTAATTATCAGTCTTGTTGACTAATTAAGTATCGAATACCAAATTGCAATTTCGATGTCACAACAACTCATCAAATCATGATTATGACACTATTAACTAAATGATCAAATAAGAAGAAAATAATAATCTGATAGTAAAACAATATTACATTAATGCTCTAAACTTTTATAATCTAATTCGTAATAAACTAGTAAGATCAGTATGCTAAACTGGAAACATAACATGATATGTATTTATAAAATTAATGAGAATTTGCATATAAAATGATGCCTCAATATGAAGTGATGAAATCTTGGCTTGATGTAAAACTTGTTAACCGGCAAAAAGTTAGAAAGTAGTATAAAATTTCAAACAATAATTTGTTTAATTCCCTGAATCCAAACGACTCGATAAAAAGCCGATTTTTTTAAATCAAAAATAGATCCGAACCGTAATTTAGTAAACCTGAAATAAAACCGATCCAAATAATGTTAAATCGTAGAAGAACCGAACCCGTTAACGAACTGAACTAGTTATAAACCGAACTAAAATAAAACTGAACCAAAAAAGAACCGAACCGTTTCTAACTCAAAACTGTTTGAACCGGGATAAAAACCGTTTACACCGAACCGTTAACAACCGCAACCCATCTGCACTGAACCGTTTACAACCCGAACCAAATTTAAACCGGGATAAAAACCGTTTACACCGAACCGTTAACAAACCGCAACCCGTCTGCACCAAACCGTTTACTACCCGAATCGTTTACAACCCGAAGAGAATTTAAACCGTTCAAGAATAAACCGAAACCGAATCGAACTGATAATTATTCAAACCGAACTGAAACCGACCCGTAAGACATTTGAACCGATTTCAAACCGACCCGATTTCAAACCGAATCGAAACCGAACTGTCAAACTGTTTTGACAGTACTAACTACCACTTTTATTAATTAACATTTTGAAATATATTCATCTTCAGGATGGTATCATTTTGAAATATATTAATTAACATGTGGCCACTTTTATTAAATAAAACATTAATATTTAAGTTAATGTATGTACCAAACTGACCATCAATATATTTTATTATTTATGTGCAAGGATTACATAAAATAATGATATAAATACTATCTCCCCTTAATCCTTGCATGTGGGGGCATTAAATTAATCCAACTACCTTTAAATCTCTTGCACCTTTTAAGCCATAAATTCTTTTATCAATGCATGTATCAAGCAAAGTAAAATGATTCTTATAAGACTCATATTCGTTCCTCTTGCCCAATTATACGAACCTTTATACTAAAAATTCTCAAATCAATATTCTAATAGAATTAAAGGAACTAAATAATATTCACTAAACCAAATAACTTAAATTAATAAATGACTGATAATAATAATAATGAAATATCCGAAAACATAAAAATATCCACAAACAAATGTCCCATAAAGCATAAAATCATAGTACTACGATAAAATTCTATAATAAATGCAAGCTAATTAATAGAGTTTATTCGCCAATGGATCATAATTTATTCAATTATTTTCTTCAGAATTGGGATAGAAATCAGCTGCTTCCAGGTGAGTTTTATCACCGTAATCATATTCACCTTCGCCATCCTCATACACCAAATTTGTTTCCACTTTCTTTCCTTTCTGTTTGATTGATTGTTGATAAAGGTCTACTAGATTTTTTGGTGTACGACACACACGAGACCAATGGCCTTTTCCTCCACAACGGTAGCATATATTTTCATATTTATCCTTCTCATTCTTATTTCCATCTTTATTATCCCACTTCTGGTGAGAGTATGAGTTTCTAAAATGATCACCTCGACCACGATCATGTCCACGTCCGCGGTCGCGACCACGACCTCGACCACGGCCTCCACCACGACTGCTGGCGTGATCTCTAGCCATTCGCTCTTTCCCACTATGGGATGTCGCATTCGCTTCAGGGAATGGAGTAGAGCCAGTTGGGCGTGATTCATGATTTTTTCATTAATAGTTCATTATTTTGCTCAGCCACAAGGAGACAAGATATAAATTTAGAATATTTTGTAAAACCCTTTTCACGGTATTGTGTCTGCATGACAACATTATTTGCATGAAAAGTAGAGTATGTTTTTTCTAACATTTCTACATCCGTGATTTTCTCTCCACATAATTTCAATTGTAATGTAATTCTAAACATGGCTGAGTTGTATTCACTCACAGACTTAAAGTCTTGTAATCTTAAATGTAACCAGTCATAACGAGCCTTTGGTAATATCACAGTTTTCTGGTGGTCATACCTTTCCATTAGATTACTCCAAAGGACTTGTGGGTCTTTAACAGTCAAGTACTCAATCTTAAGGCCTTCATGAAGGTGATGGCGAAGGAATATCATAGCTTTAGCCTTATCTTGGCTTGTTGCAGTATTGTTTTCTTTAATAGTATCACCAAGTCCCTTTGCATCTAAATGTACTTCAGCATCTAACACCCAAGACAGATAGTTGTTTCCAGTAATATCAAGAGCAACAAATTCGAGTTTTGCAAGGTTTGACATGATTCACTGATATATAAAACATTATTATAAATTAGGAACTAAAATGAAATAATAACATATATATAAATATTGGCAGTCCATATTATTAATAACAAAAAGAGAAAGAATCAAGCAACACTAGTTGCTGCCTTGCTCGGTGCTGTCAGTCTATACACACTACTAAAGCACCTCTTCTGTCTCTCTCCCCTTCTCACTTCTCTTTTCTCTCTCTTCCCCAAAAAAACATACCCATTTCAAAAAGATCAAACATTTCAAACTTAATTACTCCATTTTCCATTATTTTTTTTTCTATTTTAATCACTACTCATAGTTCAAAATAAATACTCGAAAATACATTACATGACATGAACTCCTAGCATGATTTTTATTGTGATAATCAGAAGTAATAATCCCATGCTATTTTCACACAAATTGCAGGCAACAACTCATTCTATATTACTCCTCGAAACCGTACTATACTTCACTAAACACCAATTATACCAATTAAAACCATGACCCAATTAAACTAAGATTCAAGCAACTAATTTAATCATTATAAGCTGTTTGGGGTCCAAATAACTTATATTTGGGCCCAGTCCATAGATGAAAACAAATCAAAGCCCAAATGGCAAGGTTCAACCCTCAAGCCCATGTACCAAGTCAAGTCAACGAAGCCCAGTCAAATGCCAGCCCATTTGACTCCTCAAGCCCACTCCATTCAATTGGAGCAAGGTATAAAAGCTCACACTTATGCAAACTTACATTCATTCAAAAATATTGCCTCAAGCAACAAACTCTCTTGCATAGCTTTTCTCTCATCATTTGACAATCGTACTGACTTCGGCATCGGAGGGCCTTCCTCGGCATAACCCCCGAGGCCAGTTTACGTTTGTTCTACTGTGTAGGAAATCCCCAATTCGGTCATCACTCGAATTAGGCTTCATCTCCACTCACCCGAAGGACCTGCTGAAGGTCCCATTGTTTTTACCGAAACAATTTGGCGCCGTTTGTAAGGATACTTACAAAAAGTCAGCCAAAAATCTCATACACCGATCTTAGCCGAACTCTCACAAATGACTAAGAGCAGGAAAAACTTCAAAAAAGAAAAAAAGATGGGCCTGATCACGGTGAGGACTGATAGGGCACCCTTACCGTCACCGGAACCATCTGCCTCAGTCTCGGGGATCCCTCATTCTCCGGGAAGAGAGGAACTGTCCGGGGGGTCTCCTCCTCGACAGAAGCGTCGGAGTGCCGACTCACCAAGAGAAAGCGAAGCCTAGCCTGAGAGCTCTCAGCCGAGCATACATTTTCGCTCACAGCCAAAATCGACCCCACCCACCGTGCCTTCGACTGAAGAGGTGGCGAGGGTCGTGGCTGTGTGCATCGAGTTCATGAACGCATTAGGAGGACACCTCCCATTCGCGAAGAATCCTCCTCCTCCTCCTCCAAAATCACATAGTTTTAAGAGGAAAATGAGTCCGGAAGGAGAAGGACGGGTCCCATCCTCTAAGGGGGAAGGGATCCGAAAGGCTGAAGACCTGGCTAGGTCTGGACGGGAACAGAGAAGGGACTCCAGTCACTTCGGGAACTCCAAAGTCCGAAACTCCAGGAACCAGCCGAACAACAATGACATTACTCGCCAGAGCGTCTATGACCGCCTAGGGGAAAGGGAGAAGGACATTCATAGCCGTCTCACCTATCTCGAAGGCTCTCGCTTGGAACTATCACGCGGAGGGACACCCCTCACTTTCACCTCTCTAAGAGGGAAAATTGAGGTTCTTTAGGAAAGACAGAAGGGAAAAGCTGTGATGGTTCCTACCAGTTCACCTTTCCAGAGGTGGATATGAGAGGAACACGTGCCAACGGTCAAAATTCCGGAACACATCACTTACGATGGAACTTTAGATCTGAAGGACCACATAGCCTCCTACGAGGGGCATATGTACCTTAACCCTAGGTCCGAAGCTACCTGGTGCAAGTACTTCCCTACAACCCTAAAAGGTGTTGCCCAATCATGGATCACCAAGGGGCTGAAGGAAGGCTCGATAACAGGTTGGAACGACCTCTCCAACAAATTCAAAAGCAATTTTTCTACGGCAATCGCCAAGAGAAAACTACTGCAGAACTTATGAGTCTGCAACAAACTGAGGATGAAAGTCTTCGGGATTACCTGACTCGCTTCAGCAACAAGTCGTCCAGAATCACAAGCCTGGACCAGAGTCTGGCCGTATTCGCACTACGGAATGGCTTGCAAGCTTGGAAATTTCTGGATTTCATGGTCATGCATCCCCGCAGACCTTGGAAGAAGCCCTCGATGCTTCGGATAAATTCATCCGAGTCGAGGAATGGAACAAGCTAAAGTCGCAGTCTCAATCAGGGGCTGCGAAGCCAAAAGGCCAACTAGCCGAAGTTCCAGGGTCGAAGAAAAGGAAGGCAAAAGCCTCAAAACCTCCCTCGACCACCGAGTCGAAGAAGGACAAGTCCCCCTATCTGGGAAAGTTCGAATCTTACACTCCTCTCACCTTACCCCGTGCTAAGATCTTTAGTGCGACGAGGGAGAGGGGAAGATTCAAAAAGCCGAAGCCGCCTCCTTCTTGGCATCAGAAGAAAGGGAAGGATCATTGGTGCGAGTTCCATGAATCCCGTGGACATCGCATCGAGGAATGCCTTCAGCTGAAGGACCAGATTGAAGAACTGGTCCAAAAAGGATATTTAAAGAAATATGTCGCGGAACGCCGTGAAGAAAAGAAAGCTGAGAAAGATTCTCGGCAGGATCTAGATTACCACCGAAAAAGGGACAAACCTTCCAAGGGAGGAAATCATGACATCTTGACCATTTCCGGAGGTACTTCTCGAAATGCGCTGAAACGCCATCTGAGGGGGCTAACCCATCATATTCTTCACGCTGAATTCCGAAAGTCACAGTCCCTGGTGTCGAACATGATGTTCACATCCGAAGACTGTAGAGGGGTGGTGTACCCCCATGATGACCCATTGGTTATCATGACGAGCATCGCAAACCACAACGTCTATCGGACTCTGGTAGATGGTGGCAGCGGGGCGAATATACTTTTCCGAAAGGCATTCGACCAGCTGAAGTTGGAGAGCAGACACCTAACTCCAGTTCCCTACCTGGTAAATGGATTCAACGGCTCTTCTTCATATCCAGATAGGAAAATTCTTCTTCCCGTCAGCATCGGACAGGAGCGAGCAAAGAGGAGCATCATGGCCGAATTCTTGGTCATCGATGCCCCATCAGTATACAACGTCATTATGGGGAGACCCCTAATCCACGAAGTTCAAGGAGTTTTCTCGACGTACCATCAAGCAATGATATACGTTTCAGACGAAGGACGCTCCGAAAAAAATCTTGGGCAGCCAAAGGGACACCCGAGAATGTAACTTCCTCAAGCCATCCAAAAGTCGCCGCAACGACAAGGATGATGAGGAAGAAAAAGAAAAAGAGCGAGGTACCAAAAGGCCAAAGGGCCTAAGTGCTTCGGCTTAGGGATCCCCATCCAAAAGAACATCTTTGGGGACTGGAAGGGCTAGTTTTTCAGATGGGCCGAAAGACTCAGAAGAAGATCAGCCGAAGCAAGGAAGGTCTGCTGATATTAACAGTAGGCCCGAACCAAAAGAGCCTGGCTCCAAGGCAATGGAGTCAGATGAACAAACTGAATCAATACCGTTGACTGAAGGAGATACCGAAAAATGTGTCAGCATCGGACAAGGACTCGATCCGAACCTTCGGTTCCAATTAATCCAACTCCTTCAGAACAACTGAGATGTGTTCGCATTCTTAGCAGCTGACATGCCGAGAATTGATCCTAAACTCATCTCTCACAAGCTTAATGTCGACCCCACATGTCGGCCTGTTAAGTAAAAGAAGCGGAATTATTCCGCTCAAAACAACCAAGACATCGCAGCCGAAGTAAAAAAACTTTTGGACGTAGGGTTCATCAAGCCTTGCCAATATCCTGAATGGCTGGCGAATGTAGTGATGGTTCAGAAGGCTAATGGCACCTAGAGAATGTGCGTTGACTTCACGGACCTAAATAGGGCCTGTCCGAAGGACTTCTATCCCTTGTCGAGAATCGATCAGTTAGTCGACTCGACAAGTGGCCATGCTCTGCTTAGTTTCATGGACGCATTTTCTGGGTACCATCAGATCTTCATGCACCCCGATGACAGAGCAAAAACGACATTCGTTACAAGTGCCGGGGTGTAGAACTAAAAGTTGATGCCCTTCGGCTTGAAAAACGCCGGAGCGACATATCAGAGGTTAGTGGACCAAGTGTTCGCCGAACAAAAGGGCCGTAACATGGAAGTCTATGTTGACGATTCCATCGTCAAGAGCAAAGAAGCAAAAGACCATGTTGCGGACCTAGCCAAAACGTTCGCTACTCTGAGAAAGCATCAAATGAAGCTGAATGCCACCCATCCTAGTGGCCACCGAGTTGAGGCCTCTTTTTCTTCGGACAACTGAAAAAGAGGCTACGGGACATTCACCTTTGAATTGGTGTATGGATCCGAAGCTGTTTTACCAGTGGAAATTGGCTCAGAAAGTCTTCGAGTCAACCAGTTCTTAGCCGAAGAGAATGAGCAACTTATGAAAGAGTCCCTTAATTTCCTTGACGAAGTCCGTGATTCAGCCAGAGACAGAATGGCAGCATACAAACAAAGAATCAGCAAGTTCTATAACCGAAGAGTCCAAGCAAGACTCCTCAAAGTTGGGGACCTTGTCCTTCGGAATGTTGCTGCTGTCCAGAAAGGTCGCGTCCATGGAAAGCTCTCGGCTAACTGGGAAGGGCCTTATGAAATATACGATGAGCTCCAACAAAGAACTTATCGATTTCGGCAATTAGATGGAACTGAACTGAAAAACCACTGGAATGCTGATGTACTTAGGAAATTTCATGTGTAAAAGCCCAATGTGGAAGAAAAATCTATGTAAGTACATTTTATTCAAATCAATGAAAGGCCTTTGAGCCACCATTAGTCAAAGTTTCCATTATGTTTTCATTATTTCTGCCTTCACCGTTTTTTGAAAAAATTCAAGGTTTACACCCGGCACTGTCCGAAGTATTGCATAGTGATGCACTGTACTTTGGCAAGCCGAAGAACCTGCTAAAGTGGGAGTAACGAATAGAACCTCGAGGTATTTCATAATGATGCACTGTACCTCGGACGGATTTTTTATTCTCGGCAAAGAGGTCATAGATTCATTTGAGACATAGCCGAAAATAGGAATTGATCGAAGGCCCGAAGCATTGCATAATGATGCACTGTGCTTCGGCAAGTTAATTCCAGGTGATGATTACACCTCCGAAGTATTGCATAATGATGCCTTGTACTTGGGATGATCATTTCCCTGGCACCGTGTCCCAGATAGTCGTTCCCTCGGATGAATTAAAAACCAGGCAGAACATAAGAAACACACGCAAGTTGCAATAAACCTCGGATGCCTTGTTATGTTGCAATAAACCTTCTGCTGAGCCGAAGGAATGAAATCAATAAACTCATAACTCTGAAGACCCCTAGTCTCCAGAATTCTGGGGGGCAAGAGGTATTCACCCATCAAGCTCCCAGCCAAAGCTCAGCACTTGGAAAATTTCAAGTGAAAATCCGAAGTTTTTGTGAGCAAGGCAGAAACATTCGAATGAAGGAAAATTCTCAGCTAAGTATCTCGAAGCCAAAGCTTTATACTTAGCCAAATTTTGAAGAAATTCAGAAAAAACAACTAAGTTCAAAGCTACTCAAACAGGCAAAACAAGGAGAAAGAGTTGAAATTCTACTTCATCATTTAAATAAGGCATTAATTTGCAGTTTTGATAAGAAGAAACATTGAGAAAAATTCAAGTTCAGAACAGAAAAATTCAAAGTCGGCAGTCGCCCACAAAGCGGAAAACACAGCTGTCGAAAGTACACAAAAACAGTTAAAATAGTTTGTACATAGGAAGGCTGAAATAAAAAGAGAACAGGCAAAAAGCTGATGCGACGTTTACAAGTTAAGCGTACGTTGATCCGCAGGATTCAGTAGACGACTGCCCGAATTCCTATGCTTCAGCATTCTTGGGAACGTCGTTCGGGGCAGCCAAAGCATCAACATCGGCTGAAGAGGAAGCAGGATGGGCGGCATTCAGCTCTTTCACAGCTTCTTCTTCTCTTTCCTCAGCCTCAGCTTGCCGAGCCAGGAATTCTACCTCAGCTAGACTGGCCTCATGCAAATTAGCATCTTCTGGATCCATGGACCAGGCTTCAGCCTGATCCCAATTAATTTTAGGCTCAAGATGGAAGGCCAGTCGCCGAGCAACCTTCCAGCCATTTTCATATCCTTCAGCATATTCTGCCTCAGTATAGATCCTGGTCTTCAGCAATTCCTGAGCAGTAGCGAGATCAGATGAGGCCTTGGAGGATATCTCCTTCTCAGCTTCCAGCGCATCCTTCAGCTTCTGGACCTCAGCTTCGAGCTCAGATTGCTTGTCCTTAGCCGCATTTTTGATATGGACAATCTGACTCTCATAGTCCGAAGCTTGGAGACATCGAGTCTCAACCTCTTTCTTCACCCTATCTTCAATATGGGCTTTGAAATCAGCAATACTTTCAGCCCCGTATTCTTGGATGAGAGTATGGCCTTTGTCCAGCCATGGAAAAACAGTATGTTCCAGGCCTTATTAAAAGGAGCGGAAGTTTTCGTCCATCCTCTGCATCTACAGTTTCGCAGCTGAGGCCTCTTCTTTAGCTTTAACCTGCTTCAGCTAAGCAAGATGAGCCTGGCATTTAGCCTCTTCATTTTTCTCGGCCTTTGTTAGCAGCTCATCATGCATTTTTATAAACAGGAAATGGTTATGAACGACCTACGTAACAATCAGCAAATGCGAAGATTAGCTGAGGCCCAACACTTAGAAAAATTTTCTTAAAAAAAAAAAAAAGAAAAAAAAGAAAAGAGAAAGTTAAGTGTTGAGGAATTACCTGCATCAGTAGCCTCTGATTCTCCATAAGGGGTTTCGGCACCTTATTAAGAGGCTCGGCAGCCCCGGCAGCAGTGCCCGCCATCCAAGCCCTAGCCTTATCCGCTCCAATAAATTGGCCAGATTGCCGAAATAAGCACTGGCTGAATCACGCTTGGACTCGAACAGGGCCCGAGCATGTTCTGGAATGGGGACCAAGGGCGCTGAACCGAAGCCCATATCCGAAGACTGGAACGTCTTGAATGAATCCGCAGTAGAGATGGAAGTAACTTCTTCATTTTTCGGCTCTTCTGTTTCAGCCATCTACGGTTCACCCTCAATAGTCGCACCATCCTCGGCGTGGATATTCAGCTTATCCACCTCTTGCCGAATATTCTCTACGAACATTCCAGAGTCTTGGGGAGGAGATGAAGGAGGGGTCTTCGACTCAATAACTTCGACAAGCACCTCCTGAGATGGGGAGGTAACTTCCCTCGCCTCTTCTTCTCGGACTTCTTCGTGCCAAGGCTTTTTGACAGGTGGCTCGGGCGCCTTAAATTTCCCTGGACGGACAAGGATCCTCCTTTTACCACCAGCCATGGTCTCTTCGGCTGCAGATTCGGGAGCAGAGACAGCTTCAGCTAGATCGCTTTCCTTTATCTCTTCCTCGTCAGACTGCAACGAAGGAGATAAAGGGGGGGCAGACACATGTGTGAGAAAAAAAAAAACACATGAAGTATACACACAGGTCTCACAACCGAAGCCTTATACTTAGCAAATTTGCGCAAATCAAGCAAAGCACAGCAAAGAATCGCTGAAAATCTACAAACTATTCAAGTCTTAGCAAGCTGAACAAAGTAGAACACAACATGCATCCGAAGACCTATACTTAGCAAAATTCTTACAAGTTAAGAAAGCTACGTGTAACATGCATACTTAAGAGGGAGTCACACACTTAGAGAATTTTTCACAAGCTGAAGAACTTAAGTGCCGAAGCTCTATACTTAGACAAATTTAAGCAAACTAAAGTAGGAAAGAGACTTACCAAGGGCCCGAGCAAGTCCTCGGAGTCTGAGTCCTCTTTATCTTTTCCCTTCGGCTCGGAAGTAGAAGCTGGAGGCTCAATACCGCCTCGAGGGACAGCAGCAACAGCAGCAGCCTCTTCTTCGGCTGAATGAAGAAAGAAGGGGTCAAGCTTCTTGTGCCAGGGCTTCTGCGCCAAATATTCAAAAGCACTGACCACTTCTACCTTTCTCGGCTGCAGCGCAAGGGGTCGATCTTTGACCGCGGTAATTGCGGGAGTGTTGGTGATTGGCTCCCTCGTTTGGCTGATCCCGAGAACGTCGTAATTGATACCTGAGTTCTCTTTGCAGACCTCTGAAAACATCAGAAAGACAAAATATTAGCTCAGTTAGAAAAGTCAAAGTTGGGTAACTTAAAAAAAAAACAAAATTGAAAGTTTCGGCCCCAGCCGAATCACTTACCACCTTGGTATCTTCGGATGAGGCCGACAACAGCTAACATCTTCTCTTGAAAGATGTAGTGAAAACAAGGCAACCAGACAGTCGGTACTACAGCCATCCGGCCAGTTACGCCCGAAACAGTCTTTCGGCCAAAAAACTTTATCTGTTGGCGATCAGCTTCCGTGAAGTCATCAAGGCCGATACTGGGCATGGAGGGTTCAAGCTTCCTCGTATAACGAGGCCCCCCAAAATAGTTAGGGTGGCCCTCATCTGAAGGAGCTCGCACCCAGATCCATTGACCTCACCAGTGTTTGTCCTAGGTGTCGTTTGGATAGGTGGAAAGATACCCCTTTTCGTCTTCTATCTGCCACCAACCAGTACCATGCCATTTATTCGACTGGGTGTTCGGCGTCAACCGATGCATACACCGAAAGCAATGAATGCTCGGCTCCAACCCGTAAAAAAGACAGACCCACAGATAGGTCATGACCCTTCGGATACTCACGGGGGTCAGCTGAGCCAATGAGATGTTATACCCATTTAAGATCTCCACAACAAATGAGTGAACTGGGAATCTCAACCCATACTACAGCTGCCAAACATAAACCCCAATATAGCCAGGAGGGGCTCGATAGATCCTGTCCGTAGCTGTGGGCATTCGACACCAATAGCCATCTGATTCCACTATGCCATAGTAAACCTTAAGTTGCTCGGCAAATCGGTACCAAGCATCATTTTCCAGCCACCAAGAATACGATGCAGTCATGATCAAACCAGTATTCTCGGATTCTTCAGTCTACTCCCGTTCTTCGGGAGTAAGAGGCCTGGGGCCCGAGATTACCCTTCGGCCGGAGGTACTAGCTTCGGCTGTCTCGGCTGGAGGGGCACTATTCAAAGGCACCGCCCTCACTCCTTCGCCACTCGAAGTAGCGGCGGCCCTAGTTCCGGCATTAGGGTTTCGCCCGCTCAAGAATGGCATCATCGCCAAGGGGCGATTACGCCTCAAAACTAACTGTGACGCTTCTTCCTCTAAAGCACTTACCTTAGATTCCACCGGCCTCTTTTCAGGGTTGCCGGCCATTTCAAAATCGACGGCGACGGAAAAGAAGCGAAAAAAGGGGAAAAACTTAGAAAACAAGGAAAACCGAATGAAATTCGGAGAAAATTACCTTAACCAAACTCGGAATGCGCCGATCTACGGACTCAAAGCAACGTATTTCGCTGAAAAGTTTCGGAAAGTTCGGATTTTGCGAAAAGGGAAATGGGATTTTGCGCGTGTTCTGGGAAAGCTTGGGAGTGGATTTGTTTAAGTGAATTCCAGAAGAAAGCCTTTTAGGATTAAATACTTCTTAAACTTCCCACTCACCCCACTCCAATTCTTGGCTATTCAAATTCCGTCCATTAATTGCAACCGCCAAAATTTTAATTATCCATTAAGCTCTTTCCACTTCCCCATTACCCTTAACTAACTGCCATTAACGTTAATTAAGTGTGATTAACGATTATTAAACTGTACAGGTTCCTCAAACAAAATTCAAAATTGCTTTCATTTACTTCCCTCCAAATCTCTCAGCAGTTAAAAACCCAACCCGTTATCCTCACGAATCGGGTCTGGGGGGAAAGTTGTTTGGGGTCCAAATAACTTATATTTGGGCCCAGTCCATAAATGAAAACAAATCAAAGCCCAAATGGCAAGGTTCAACCCTCAAGCCCATGTGCCAGGTCAAGTCAACGAAGCCCAGTCAAATGCCAGCCCATTTGACTCCTCAAGCCCATTCCATTCAATTGGAGCAAGGTATAAAAGCTCACACTTATGCAAACTTATATTCATTCACAAATATTGCCTCAAGCAACAAATTCTCTTGCATAGCTTTTCTCTCATCATTTGACAATCGTACTGACTTCGGCATCGGAGGGGCCTTCCTCGGCACAACCCTCGAGGCCAGTTTACGTTTGTTCTGCTGTGCAGGAAATCCTCAATTCGGTCATCACTCGAATTGGGCTTCATCTCCACTCATCCGAAGGACCTGCCGAAGGTCCCATTGTTTTTACCGAAATAGTGCTGATAACGTGTTATAAAAATAAGGAGAAAATATGAGAGATGGAGAGAGAATAGATCAGTTTATTATTCCATGGAGTGGGGACATATATACATACAATTTAACTAGGGTTTGCTTTGATAACAATAAACCCTAAATCTTGATTATTCCAAAATGATAAAAGGAGGATTATGGATATCCACAAATATTTCATAACATTTTCTTAGATTAGTTTTATACTTTTATTAGTTTAGTTTAGTTTCACCTTTAGTTTTAGTTTTCTTTCCTTTAGACTTTTGATATTATAAGTTTTATTTATTATTATAATTTTGTTTCCTTGTTAATTTTAGTCCTTGTTTTTAATTATGCTTTGTTTAATTGCTTTGTCTAGTTTAATTTTAATTATGCACGAATAGTTTAATTCTAGGGTTGTGAGGATCCATGGATAATATAAAGGGATAATTTATTATTGTTGATTGTTAATGTTTTAGATTAATTTTGTATTGATTGATTTACTGTTATGCAATTAGATTTGGCCATATTTAATTGTATGAGTTATGCAATATTGATTCGAGATTCGACAGATGAGAATTGATGTGGTTAATTCTGTGATTATAATACGTAACGAAAGCCCTTTATGATCTGGTTAATTTATACATTGATAATTGATTGTTGTTTGTTATCCCGGAATATTATTTATTAATGAAACTATACCCTAGGCTTTGATTTTATTGAAGTCTTATTTGCTTAGTTTAATTATTATTCCGCTTAGATTAATTTATATAAAAAAATATTTGTTACTTGATAATTTAGATTATAATAATTTATTAGAAATAAAATAACATTGTTTCCCTGTGGATTCGACCCTACTTCCCTATCTATTTTAGTTAATGGTTTTAGGAATTACTTTTGATTAGGTGATACGACTAGATCCTGTCAAAATCCAAAAATACGTTCCAATGAATTATGAATCATGTTTCCCTGTGCCCCTCTTGATGAAAAATTTTCGAAATAGTTTTGATTCTTGGTTATTGATGATAAATATTGTGGATTAGTTGATCATGATTTGATATTTGATTGCCTTGAAACCTTAACATACGTCAATTTTGCCCAACTACTTGTGAATATAGTGCTTGACTAATTGATTTGGTGAGGAATGTGTGTTAGTTCTTGGTATGTCAATGAAGTTGAGTATTGGTTTTTAACTTTGAGTAATATTTGTATGACTCATTATTATGCACATTGAGGAGGATGAAGGCATTTATTCTTTTAGGTGGCCTTCAGACGATATCAGATACATTTGTTCCCTTCTTGTTACCCATGTTATTGTTTGTGCCCTATTATTGTTTATTTAGCCACATTACAAGCCTATTTAAGCCCCATTGGTTACTAGTCCCAAGCTTGGCTTGGGGGAGCTATAGTGAGTGAGGCGAGGGAGTTGTAGTGTGCACATAATTTGCACAATAATACGGGTGGATTTGAGAAGTTAATTGTTTGTTCTTATTTTGTGGATTGGAAAAAATTGAAAAGGTGTTCAAAAGTTGAAAAAATTCCAATGTGAGATAAAAAGAAAAAAAAATAGAAGGAGCAAAAGAAAAAAATTGTTTTAATGTTCAAGTGTTCTAATTGTAGCTCAAGAAAAAAAATCAAGTTGCAAAGAAACCTTCAAGTTGAAAAAGAAAGAAGTTCAAAGTTTGTTTGATTCGCTCAAATTCTACATTATTATATTTATATGAGTGAAGTTGTAAGAGTTGAAAATTTTGTGATATGATTGGATTGTTTGTTTGGTGAATTTTGGTGGAGTTGAGTTGTGTTGGAGATGATTTGGTCATTAATTATTTTTGACCTTGGTTTTATTAGGATTTGACTCCTTAAGCATGACTTTGCTCTGACATTTTCCCAAATATTTCCTACCTTTTACCCTAAGCCTTACATTACAAGCTTTAAAGACCTTCCGACCTTTATGCATAGAGCTGTATGAATGTGAAATTAGTTGTTTTTCAATACAAAGAATGATTTGATATATTTCGAGTCGACTATTAGGTTGAGTGCTTGTCTTTTTAAACACATGAGTGTTGTGAGTTGGGAGGGCATTATTAACATATAAAGGGGTGGTTGGAGAGCGATCGAGTACGTCTTTTACTCGCCACATAAATGAGAGAAGAGTGTGGGAGCATTAGTCTTGAATTCTATATGCTCTTGTGGTTTGCTCTATTTGACAATTGTTAGGGAAGATTGGTAATTGGATGGATTTGATTGATCGACTTTGATGCATGTTTAACGGATTTGCCTTGAATCGTATTTATTGAATTAAATTGTATTTGGGGTGAAGTATTGATTTATTTATTCATTGCTTTGCTTAGGGACAAGCAAAGGTTTAGCTTGGGGAGTTTGATGAGTATATATATTCCCCGTCCCATGGTCATATTTGTGCTTATTTGAGCTCTGCGGAGTTATTTTTATTACTAATATACGTTTTCTAGTATTTTTTAAGAGTTGGTATTAAATTATTTTGTAGGAAATTGCAGAATTATGACAATTCCTGAGCTATTGAACCTCTTCAAAGATATTGGAGTTGAACGTATTTTATGACTGAATTTGAAGCCCAAGATTGAGTTGAAGAAATTTGATTCGGTAATTAAGGGCTCGACTTGTAAAAGAGTCTAAAATTTAAAAGCTAGTATATGGAATATGGACCAACTGATCAAGCAAATGAAGGGTTAAAGAGCTCAAGTCAAGGAAAGAAGCCCAAATAATATCTTATACTGCTGGGCATGATTTTTGCCGGGCCTAATTGGGTGAGGTTCATTCTGGGCCGTGGGAATGCGCGTGATTGCTGGGCTGATTTTGGGACTTTGATTACTTGATTTATTTTGGCAGCTTTATCATTAGTTTTAGTTAAGCGAGATTTACTTTTCTTAGTTGACTTTTAATAGGATTCCTTTTCTTTATAAAGAGAGGAGTAGTAGACTAGTAGTAGTATTACGGAGGGTTAGATTATTTCTATTTTCTTTATTTAGTTAGTTTTGTTATTTTTCCGTAAGACTTGTTTTTCTTTTGGGAGTTAGTTGTCAGCTTTTATAGGATTAGCATAGAACTTTAGTGGAGGTTGACTGTTAGCTTTTGATGGTTGCAGTTTGTTCTAATTTTGTTTAATAATTTCTTCGCATTGTTCTTACATTAATTTTGTTATTTTTAGTTTTAATACTTGTTTTGCTATTATTGCTTTTAATCATGTTTAATTTAATCGCTTTGATTAGTTTAGATTTAATTATGTGTGAGTAGTTTTATTCTAGAGTTGTGGGGATCGATGATTAATATAAAGGGATGATTTATTGTTGTTGATTGTTAATGTTTTAAATTAATTTCCTATTGATTGATTTAATGCTATGCAATTAGATTAGTGCTAGATTAATTGTATGAATTACGCAATATTGATTCAAAATTTGACAGATGAGAATTGATGTTAAGACTTAGTTTCAATAGGCAGATTAATTTATAAATGGTTAAGTCAAGATTCGAGAGATGCGATTTAATCTCGCTAAGTTATTTATGTGATTATAATACGTAGCGTAAACCCTTTATAATCTGGTTGTTATGTTTTATCCAGGAATATTAATTATTGGTGAACCTATGACCCTATGCCTTTTATTATTGATTATTCCCTTAATTTAATTATTGTCGTAGTATAATTCCCACAATCTTACTTATTCCCTGATAATTTAGATTATAATAATTTATTTATAAAAGAACATTGTTTCACTAGATTTGACCCTACTTCCCTATCTATTTTAGTTAGTGGTTTTAGTAATTACTTTCAATTAGGTGATCCGACTTTAATATGTCAATGCTTCAAAAAATTATCTTTTCTTTTATTCACTTTCCTCTCATCTTCCGTGAATTAATATAGATTTTTTTTTAAATTTCCGCCGTCTAGTTTAATGATACATTCCGTCTAGTCCTCTCGTGGTTTATGTCTGAAAGTTCTTATATGTTAGAAATATTTAATAAAAAATGATTTATGTTAGAAATATTTAATAAAGTTGAAGCTAATGCGGTCAATTGATCCCGCTTGTTTTTAATAAAAAAAAATCATTATTAGAAATATTTATAAAATGAATAAATAATGATTTATTTAACATTAAATTATTTAATATGGAAATTATATGCAATTTTTGAGTAATCTTTTAATACAGATAATTGTATGTGTTAATTAGGTATAATATGATATTTACGTAGTTACATGTAATTTGTTAATACATAAGTATTTTTAATATTATTTGTTTCATTTAATTTTTTATATCTTATTAACTAATTTTATTTCAACTATAATACCGATGCAATATACAAACTTAAATTCGGTTTATATTAATAAGAAAAATAAAAAACTTCTTAAACTTATAGATGGGGGTAAATATGTAAACAAATATTTTTATGTAAGAATAAAGAGCTTTTTAGAGTTATAAATAGGGGTACGTATGTAAACAAACATTTTAAGGGGTATAAATGTTCTCACAATATTCATAAGAGTTCTCTCATACTTTTTAAAAGGTAGGGAAACAAATATTGAAGATGATAATGAACAAGTTAAGTCTATGTCCATTGATTATGAGCAAGGATCTATTATTGTTAAGTACATTTCTATTCCATTTAGGATTCATTGCCGAATAGAGTTCAAGGTTTGTAGCAGACAGTGTATTGAACAACATGATGGTGTGAATGTGAATAGAAAGATTGTTGCTTGCTATGCCAACACATGTGGGAATTATTCTTTAGAAGATTGTCTTTGTTTGAGAAGCATGATAGTGACTTCCCTATTTATGTGAGCATCAGTTGATTGTGTAACGATTGCAACATCTTTGATAAGCCAATTATCTCCATTTCTGTGTTTTTTTTTTTTCATTAGACCTGTTTTAGGGTTTAAAGATATCTAAGGTGAATGAAAGAGAGGGGAAAGTAGAGTAAGTGAGAAAAGTGTGAGGTGAACATTGTTGTAAAAAATAATTTTAATGTTAGAATTTTACCATAATTATAAATTTGGCTTGTTGGTTTATTAAAAAATATAGAAATTCTCTTTGAAAACACCCAAATTTTTTTTTCTCTTTGGTAAAGTGCCAAAACTTTCATCATCATTGGTAACACTATGTTATCATACTAAGTTACTTATATCATCATTGGTAAAGTAATTTTTATTAAATTTTTAACTATAAACTCTCTCCCACGCCCACCAGCCAATCAGTCACCAACCCTCTCCCCTCCCGACGCCAAGCACCCCTACCCCTGGCGACGCCTAGCCTCCCTCGCCCCACCCCCCCTTATTGCCGGAATATATGATCGTTATATTCAGCTTGTTATGTTGCTCAATTTGCTGTAGAGTATGATAAGCCTTATTAATAGTAGGTAATATGAATGGATGAAGGGTCAACAAATTTGTCTTAACCTGATCATATCCTCTGTTCAAACCAGCAAGTAATTGCATCATCTTCTTACTCTATCCCACCTTCGGTGCTCCACAAGCACAATCAGTAAAACCTTGAAGAACTTGCAATTGATCCCAAACACTCTTCAATTCAATCGACCATTATATTATATTCAGCAAGACTATCATTGTTCTGATAAATAGAGCTCAAATTCCTAAGCAACTCAAACAATTGAGGTGCATTATTCTAACCAAATCTCTCAGCAATTTCTCTCCACAATTTAGCAAATGAGTTAACAAACATGAAACTCTCAGCTAAATTTTTATCAACAGAGTTCGAAATCCACAACATCACCATGCAATCATTGCGAATCCACTTATGATAATCAAGTGAATCAACACCAGGTGAAGGAAGTGTTGCATCAACAAATTTTAGTTTATTACGAGCAATTAAGGCCATACGAACAGTACGACTCCAATTAAGAAAACCGAACTAGTAAGAATATGATTTCCAAGCTGCATACCTGGATGATCTCCATTAGAGAGGTAGTAAGGATCAACTAAGTTAATGCTATATTCTGATTCTGAATTTGGTTTTAAGAATTTATCGCCCTTACAGAAATCAAGAAGATTAAAAAAATATCTGGAAAATTGAGATAGGCGAAGAGAATCGATCAAAAAACCGATCAATAAAATTGTGTAATCGAAGAAGAAATTGAAGACGAAATCAATCAAGAAATCGAATTAATCGATCAAAGATGAAGAGATTAAAGAAAAAAACTATGCAATTATGCATCAAACACTAAAGAAATCAGCGTCAAAATTCCAGGTTTCTCTAATACCATGTACAAACCCAAATTTAGAGAGAGAAATATAGAGAGAGAAAGAAGAAGAAAGTAGATTGTAGAAAATGAAGTCAGAGTATCATTAATTTAGTGTGAGGTGTAATTACATCATAATAGCCCTAATAACCATGATACACTTCTTAGAGAACCGTGTAAGCAATACAACTTTCTAACCAAATATCTAAACTAGATATTTAAAGTAATAATGAATAAGAATCAAATAGCCACTGTAAATAGGTGTGCATTAAATTGTTGGTAACGAGTCACCGTGCAATTAGGGGGTGTTTGATTCATTATATTGGAATGGATTGGTATGAAATCTCATACTAGAGAGGAATGGATTCTAAACACATACTAGTATTGGTTTTATTGTTGGGATGAATTATATACTTCAGTAAATAGAATGGATTGTGAATAATCTTAGGGGAGAGGTACGTATGAGATTCCATAGGTATGGGGTAGAGTTAGAACCCCATGGGTATGAGATTCCATCACTAAAAAACTCGACCAAACAAAAACATAGATGGAATGTATGCTAACTCCATTACAATCCATTCCAAATTATCCAACCAAACGACCCCTTAGTTTGACTAAAATAGATCGCTTTCATTTGTCTTTATTTTGATTGTTTATGTAGGTTTGCTTTTCAAATAACGAGTTTGTAGATGATTTTGTTTGAGAATCCAAACTTATCTTCAGACTCTACAAAATTTAAGATAATTTATCCCAAAAAAAACTCACCCTAGACTCATCTTTGGATCTTTTGAAACTAAAAGGGGAGCTCTAACCACTTGAGCTATCCCTCACTCTCATATTCTTACCCTTAGTAGTAGACAACCGAGCCTATAATTAAGAGACTAAGGGGGCGTTTGGTTTGACTAATGGAAATGGAGTGGAAAGAAAACAAATAAATGGGAGGAAATGAATCATTTAACTCTTACCTTTTCATTTGTTTGGTTTATTTTTGTTTGAGGAGAGTGAAGGTAATTGTTACCTGAGGTTTTTTAGAGAGGTAACAATTGGGTGGAAACCATTACCTGGTTTCCCTTAGGTAATGGTAATTGTTATCCAAACCTTCCAACCAAACACTTTGTAATGGTATTGGTTTGTTTGAATCTGTTTCCAATAAAAAAAAAACCTACAACCAAACATGGTCTAAGAGATAAGAGTATAATTAGCGTGCATTTACCAATTTGCCCCTAGATAGAAATTGGGCAGCCCTCCAAGTTATGTACCCCGAACTCTTACTAGTAGTAAACTAGTGACTAGTAAGTTGTAAGCGATTATAGAAAAGTGAAAATCTGGTGATCTTCCCGGCAAATTCATCACTTTGATCGTTTAATCAAGAAA
The DNA here is from genome assembly GCF_001683475.1 of Chenopodium quinoa. NCBI lineage: Eukaryota > Viridiplantae > Streptophyta > Magnoliopsida > Caryophyllales > Amaranthaceae > Chenopodium > Chenopodium quinoa. The sequence continues at coordinate 83,444 of NW_018743054.1, read as the reverse complement.
TGCAGGGTGGATCAACTGGCATTGGTTATGGTACTGACACGGATACAGGTATAAAATGGATACGGGAAAACGTCTATCTCAAAATAAGGGACACGAGTACGCGATGTTAAACTTCATATAATATATTTTTTTAAATTTTTTTTCCATATATTTGTCATTCCGTCCTCTCATTAGATCATACTTATCATATTAACAATAAGCTATATATGAAGGCACCCATATTATTTAACAATTACCTTATTTATCTTACTTTACTTAAATTTTCTCATTAAAAAAAAAGTTAAACAGTCAGCAAGACAGCTCATACCTTATGTTGTAATGATGATGTTGCCTGTTTAATGCATACCTGCATTATCCATCAGCAAGACAGCTCCAGTTTTTCGAACAAACTATGACAACTTAATCTGTTTGGTTTATCTACTATCTATGCTCATATTTTTATTCCATGCACATTTCTGTTCATTCACCATTATCAAAGGTTCTTTCATGTTGCGGTACAATAGAAGATTCAAACAACAAGGAGACCAGAAAAACTTTAAATAATAAGCCTTAATGATGAGAGATTCCGTTTGATTGGAATTTTCTTCTAACATGAACCTCATAATAACATGTCCTTCTGTCCCAGGACATATGTAATTTATGTAATATAAGATTGCATTATTCGGCTTTTAAATTTTAATGGTGGAGAGAATTGGATTCTTCTCGCTAATGATTATAACAAATACCCGTGACCAAGTTACTAAATTTTCTTTTTCCCTCTAAATTTTCCATCTTGTTACTTACCATTTTTCCCATTTATATAAAGGTGAATCATATGGAGCAGCCATATGGCAGATTCCTGAATTGTATGGCCAGTTAAATTCGCCTCAGTTGGAAAGGATTGCTGCTCTTGATGCACACAGTAGTAAAATTAAATGGTGAGCTTTCAGTTATACAGTTTTGGGAGAATGTTCTGATTTGTTTGCTTCCTACTCAGTCAGGGATCTTAGTCATCACACATTTGAGTTACTTTCTCAGTTAATAATTGTCTTCATGTATTGTATACTCTTATAGATGTCCCAAAATTATCTTCCTATCATCTGTTTTGATAGAAAAATTTCCTACACCACACGTTTTGGGTCTTTATTCTTACCACTTTTTGTTTCTCCGTCACATTAGCTTTTGTTTCGGGTGAAAACAATGGGACCTTGCCGAAGGTCCGCTGAAACGGAGAAGACTGGATTCGGTCCAAGTTATGTTGGGCCGAAGGTTTCCTGCACAGTAAACACACGTAAACTAGCCTCGGGGGTGTTGCCGAGGAAGGCCCCTCCGATGCTAAAGTCAGTACAATGTGTAGAAAGAGAACACTATGCAAGAGAATTTGTTGCTTGAGGCTTTTTTTGAGTATATGAGAATATATGAATCTATGAATATTGATGGCTTTTATACCTCTTCATACATGGAGAAGTTGGGCCTTAGCCCAATTGGCTTGCTTTGAGGGCTGACATTTGACTTTAGCACAATTGGAGAGTTGAACCTTGACCTTGGGCTTTTAATTGGATCATTTAATGCCTAGGCCCAATTGGACTAAATTGGACCCAAACAACTTGCCCCCCAAACCCGATTTGGAAGGATGACGGGTCGGGTTTGATTTAATTCAGAAAAGGAGGGAAGTAAATGATTTAATTAATCCAAAAATTTGAATTTAAACCGTAATTAATGAGATAACAACGGTTAAGGCGGATGATTGTGGAAGTTGGACGGATAATGGACAGTTTAATCGCAAGGTCGTGTGTTTAACGGTTACTTAGTGGGGTATTTAAGAGAAATTGAAACGCGGACTCCTCGTATTCCCATTTCTGGAGATATAATCAGAAGCGCGTCATCTCTCCTCACTTATTCACCAACACAAACCCAGAATTCTCGAGAGAACCCAAGAACCCGCATCAAAACTTCGCAAATTCCCCGAGCATTAAGCTTAGAAACTGAGACTTGCCACTACGAACTCGTAAATCGGCAACTTTCGCTTCAGATTAAGGTAAATTCCTTTGATTTCAGTTTATTTTTCTTCGAATTCGAACTCCTTCCCTTTTTTCGACTTTTTTTCTTCGAAATAATCAATGGCAAGAGGAGTTAGAGGTAGAGTCTGACCCTGCTGAAGGGATTAGGGCGACTCCAATTTCCTCGGCTCCTCCTCAGAGAACGGAGGGGCCGAGCGCTTCTGGACGGGACGATGAAGTTCCCGCTGTCCTTTGGGATATCCTCCCCGGGTTTTCAGAGTGGGAGAATGCCGAAGTAGCTTCGGCCATGATAAAGAACCGCCCCTACTCATGGTGGGTGGAGAATGCCGATCAATATCGGTTTGCCGAGCAAATTGAGTTGCATTACGGCATTTTTGAAGCTGATGGGTATTGGTGCCGAATGCCCGCGGCATCCGATAGAATCCATCGTCCACCCCCGGGGTATGTGGGGGTGTACACAAGACAGCTTCAATATGGGCTGAGGTTCCCTTTGGACGTATTCGTCCGAGACTTGCTGATCCATTACAATATCTCCCTATGTCAACTAACTCCCACCAGCATCCGAAGGGTGATGACATACTTATGGGTCTGCAAGTTCTTCAAGTATGTGCCGAACCTGCACTGCTTCAAAAAGCTTCATCGGCTAGTGCCAAATATTCAAAGTGGGCACGGAAGCCATGGTTCTGGGTGGTACCGAATTGAGTCTCGGCCCCAGTACCTGACCATGTGGCCGAACGACTCTTCAGACAAGGACTGGAGAGGTCAATGGATTTGGGTTAGGGCACCCACGGACCCAGGCCACCCTTGCGTCTTCAGCGCTCCCTGGTACCTTGCTGAGCCTGATCCCGACATGGGAAGTCTAGGTCCCCCCGCAGATAACAGGCCAGATCCGAACCTTAATCAGCAGAACATCTTCGGCAAGCTGCCGAACCGGGGGGGGGGGGGCAGCGGCCGAATGCAGCATATCCCGGAGACTTGGCTCCCTGATACGCATTATGTTTTCCAAGAGAACATGCTAGCAGCTGTTGGCCTCAGCCGAAAGTTTAAGGATGGTAAGCTTCTTCGGCTGGGGCCGAGGCTTTTTAGTTATCTCTTTTTCTTCTCTCACTTCGCTTTTTTATGCTGTGCCAACCTAACTGAACTGACCTTTCCCCTTTTCTTTTTCAGAACGGGACGAGACCAATGTTGGCATTAACTACGCTCGTCTTGGCGTCAACCGAGAACGAGTTGTAACTGATCGGGCCCCGTCTATCGCTGAACCGAGGCTTAGGGAAGTTCATCTAGACTCTTCCCACTTCCAAATTGAGGCTGTTGCTCTGTATCAGAGGCAGAAGCCTTGGTGGAAGAAGAGAGACCCCTGGTTTTAGCTGCTGGACGAAGAAGCTGAAGCTGCCCGTACAGCCGAAGAGGTTGCACGGGTTCTCGAAGCTTGCGAAGGAGGAGAAGGGTCCTCCAGAGCTGCTGAAGAAGAAGCTGCAGCTAGGGCAGCTGAAGAAGACGAGGCTTTGCTGAAGACCTCGGTGAGCTTTCAGACTTAACTTTGTCTTTCTTTTTTTTTTTTTTTTGTACTCACATTCTTCCTCCCCCCTGTCTGTTACAGTCTGAAGAGAGTAACAGACACAGAGAAGGGAAAGCCCCTGTTCGTCCCGAAGACCAAATACAAGAAGAGTCTTCAGACTCAGACATGGACGAGCAGCCCCTTCAGAAAAGGCGCCGAAGAATGGCCATCATCGGGCCGCATGACTTTCAGCGGAGGCCGATGACCATCGGCGTTGAAATAAGGGAACCCGAAGAAGGCAATGGATCGCCGAGGGTTCCCCGGCCACAACCTCAATCACCTCAAAAGACCCCTCCGCCACCTCCTGAGATGGAGGTGGATCAAAAAACTCCCGAATCTAAGGGAGGGGTCCAAGAAGAAGTTCAGGAGAGTGCTGCTGAGCACAAGAATAAGGATGCCGTGATGCCCAGTGCTGAGGGTTTCACGGCAGACATTACAAGAGAGGTTGAGGCTTTCGTCCTCACCCCTGAAGAAGAAGAGGTCATAGTAATTGACTCCTCTGAGAAGGATGATGCTGAGCCATCCAAAGCTAAACAAGCTCCATCGTCATCCTTTCCCTCCTTCCAGACTCTGCAATCTGGAGAAATGGGTTTCTCGGCCCCCCGAATTCCAATCTCAGATCACATCTGGGACCTCATATGGGGTCAGAACCGAGAAGGTGCTGCAGCCTACTTCGGCGATTTTGCTGGCATGTCCGAAGTAGATAGGGCAAGAATCTGGTCGCTGAAGGCCACTGCTGGGATGGGCGAATCCAGCAGATCAGTTCCTGACCCAGCCAGGTCTAACCAACTGCTGATGATGCAGGTGATTTTCCTTGCCTTTATTTCCTCTAAAATTCAGCTCTATTTTTATTTATTTTTATTTTTTAACTTGTTCTCCTGTTTTCAGTTCGTGCACAATCAGACTCTTACTGTAGAGCTGATAGATACCCTACAAGATAGGGTAGACGCTGCCGAGCACGACAAGAAGGTAGCTGAAGAGGAATTAAAGCTTGCTAAGCTAAAGCAAGCAGCAGCTGAAGAGAAGCAGCAGAAGGGTGAGGAGTACGAGAAAAAAGCTGCTGAAGCCCTCAAAACCTTCTGCGACGCTATGGAGAAGGAAGTTTTTCCCCCACTGATGGAAGGGGAAAAATTCCTCCAGGAGCACATGGGAGTGGACGTCTCCAAATTCAAGGCTGCCGTTGAGAGCCGTATTCAGGAAGGAGCTGCTGCACAAGCTGAAGTGCAGCAACGGCTAGAAGCTCTTGAAGCCAGCAGAATGGCTGCTGAAGAGCTGCTCTAGGCCAGGGATGTCCAACTCTCAGAGGCTGCTGCTGCTGCTGAAGCTCAGAGAGCTAAGCTCCAAGAGGCTGAGGATCTGCTGATGGCCAAAAAAGAAGAAATGGCCCAGGCTCAGACAGAGGCTTCCCAAGTTCAGCAGGAGCTGAATGAGCTGAAAGGTTCCTCCTCCAAGCTCGCCGATGAGCTGAGGAAATCCAAGGAAGACTTGGAGGAGACCCAGAAGAAGTTGGCTGATGCTGAGGCTCTACTCAAAGTCCGTGTCTATACCCAGGAAGAATATGAAATGGGTTTCAGAAACGGGTTCAGAGTATGCCGAAGAGTCTGCCTTCATGCTGAGCCGAAGCTGGACTGGTCCAAGTGTGCTGAATGGGTCCAGAATCCCGAAGACCCTCATATGAAGTATGCAACTCCAGTCGAAGCTGAAATTCTTAAGGCTGAGGAAGCCGAAGAAGAAGCTGAGAGAATGGAGTTGGAGGCTGAACAGAGGGAAAGGGAGGCTCGGCAGAGTGCAAAGCCTGCTTCTTCTGCTGCTGGGGTTGAGGCCACCATGGGGCTCAACAATGCTGATCAGTCTGATCCTCGGGCTGAAGCATAGGAACTCAGGCAGTCGTCTTCAGAATCTTGCGGTTCATCATGCGCTTAACTTTAGACTTTCCGCTTTCTGAATTTTTTGCCTTGTTTTTTGCTTCAGCTTGCCTTGTCGTACAACAGTTTATTTTTTTGCTTAAGTACGTATTTCGGCAGCTGTTATTTTCCGCTTGTGGGCGGCTGCCGATACAGTTTAATTGAACTTGTAGCTCAATTTCTGAGCATAAATTATTAATTTGATGCTCTTTTCTTCAGCTGCTTTGTTTTTGAATGCTTTACTGTTTCTTCAATTCTGCTGAACATAAACTTGCACTGATAGTGCTTCTTGCCCCCCCAGAAATTGAAGTATGGCTTCAGCTGAATAAACAATTTCTTCACTTCTTAAAAATGGGTATCCGAAACACAGGGCCAACTGAAGGCAATGTTTCGGATAATGGCTTTCTGGGATACAAGGCTCAGTTAAGGCAGTATCCCAGAATTGTCCATGGACTCGTCTTTGGAGTACAAGTCTTACTGAAGTTGGACTTCAGCTGAAAGACCAGTGTTCTTTAAAAAGACGAGTTTTGTCAGCAATCTGAAACCCAGTTACCCGAAGGCGAAGGTTTCAGACGAGGCTGAATAAACAATTTTCAACTGTTGCTGTTATCCTTGATTTTCTGTCTATCTTTGAAAAATGGATACCCGAAACACAGGGCCAACTTAAGGCAATGTTTCGGATAATGGCTCTCTGGGATACAAGGCTCAGTTAAGGCAATATCCCAGAATTGTCCATGGACTCATGTCTTTGGAGAACAAGTCTTACTGAGGTTTGACTTCAGCTGAAAGACCAGTGTTCTTTAAAAAGACGAGTTTTGTCAGCAATCTGAAACCTAGTTACCCGAAGGCGAAGGTTTCAGACGAGGCTGAATAAAAAACCCTTAAAGAGTAGATAGAACAAAGAAAACTTTGAAAGGATAAAAAGTTGTAAACATTTATATAAATGGCGGCTCCAAGGCCTTTCATTAGTTCAAAATGTACTTACAAAGATTGTTCTGCCCCGAAGGGTTTACACATGATATTTTTTCAGTACATCAGCGTTCCAGTGATTTTTCAACTCAGTTCCATCCAACTGCCGAAGTCGGTATGTCCCTGGCTGAAGCTCATCATAGATTTCATAAGGTCCTTCCCATGCAGCTGAGAGTTTCCCATGGATTCGGCCTTTCTGAACTGCAGCAGCATTCCGAAGGACAAGGTCTCCAATTTTGAGAGGCCTTGCATGGACCCTTCGGTTATAAAATTTGCTGATTCTCTGCTTATAAGCGGCCATTCTGTCTCGGGTTGAGTCTCTTACTTCGTCGAGGAAATCGAGAGATTCCCTCATCAGTCGCTTATTCTCAGCCGAGAAGTGGTGCACTCGTAGGCTCTCAGAGCCAATTTCCACTGGAAGGACGGCTTCGGCACCATACACCAGTTCAAAAGGTGAATAGCCCGTTGCCTCTTTTTCAGTTGTCCGAAGGGACCAAAGGGTTCCTGGGAGCTCCTCCAGCCACTTGGACTTTTGATCTTCCACCCTCTTCTTGAGGGCATTTAAGATCTGTTTATTTGCAGCTTCGGCTTGTCCGTTACTTTGCGGGTGGCATACCGCTGAATATGCCAGTTTGATGCCGAACTGATCTGTATACCGCTTCAGCGGTAAGTTATCAAATTGTCTCCCATGATCGAAGACGAATACTCTCGGGATGCCAAATCGAGTGATGATATTCTGCCAGATAAATTTTCTGACAGTTTGCTCTGTAATGTTCGAGGCTGCTTCGGCCTCGATCCATTTACTGAAGTAGTCGACACCAACTATCAGCCATTTTTTCTGGTACACAGCCTCTGGGAATGGTCCCAGTATATCCAGTCCCCATTGGACGAACGGGAGTGGATTAAGGATCGGCTGAAGATCCCTTGTTGGCTGATGGATAACTGGAGCGTACTTTTGACATTTTTCGCATTTCCGAACCAGCTCCTTAGCATCTGCGATCATGGTGGGCCAGTAATATCCAGCCCTCAATGCCTTGTGGGCTAAGGTCCTTCCCCCAATGTGGTTCCCACAGATGCCGAGATGAATCTCCCGTAGGATATAATCTGCATCTATTGGTCCCACGCATTTCAGCAATGGGGCTGAGAAGGATTTTTTTAGAAGTTCCCCCCTGAAGACAATGAACCTAGAGCTGGTTCTCTTTATCTTGGAGGCCAAAGCTTTATCTTCGGGAGTTTCTCCCCGAAGCTTGAAAGCTAGGATGGGGTCCATCCAACTAGGCTCTGGGTCAGCGCAGCACACTTCAGGTGCTTCGTCGACACTTCTCTCTCGGCGCACTTCTACATATACAGATCTGTTCAGCTCGGTAAGAGATGAACTGGCAAGTTTGGAGAGTGCATCGGCTTGAGTATTCTGACCCCATGGGATCAGCTGAACGTCAAAAGTTTTCAGCTCTGCAATGACTGACTTGATCTTGGCAAGATAAGCTATCATGGAGGGCTCTTTGGCCTCGTAGCTGCCGCTGATCTGATATGCAACTAGCTGAGAGTCTGTTTTCAGGCAGACATGATCGGCTTCCAGGGAGATGCACAATTCTAGGCCGGCGATTGCTGCCTCATATTCGGCTTCATTGTTCGAGGCCTTAAAAGAAAATTTTAGTGCATACTCAAAGGATTTGCCTTCGGGAGAAGTTATCACCACTCCTGCCCCCGAACCGTTTTCGGTGGAAGATCCATCCGTAAACACGGTCCAGACTTTCTTTTCACTGTCTAGCGCTTCTTGGTATGAGCATTCGACCAAGAAATCCGCTAGAGCTTGAGCCTTAATGGCAGCCCTCGGACGGTAGCTGATGCTGAATTCGGTGAGCTCAAAAGCCCACTTGGCTAGCCTACCAGATTTTTCAACCTTGCCGAGAACTTTTTCCAACGGCTGATCAGTTAAGACCACTATCTGATGGCAATCAAAATAGGGCCTCAGCTTCCGAGCAGCTACTACTACCGCGAAAGCGACTTTCTCGAGTAGAGGATAGCGAGTCTCGGCATCCGTCAGTGTATGACTGACAAAATAGATCGGCTGCTGACTTTTACTTTCTTCCTTCAGCAATACTGCACTGATGGTGGCTGGGCTAACGGCCACATATAGGTACAAAGTTTCTCCTTTAGCTGGGCTAGACAGCGTTGGGAGTTGAGCCAGATGCTCCCGAAGCTGTTTAAAGGCGTCTTTTTGCTCTTCCTCCCAAACGAGCTCTTTTGTTTTCGGGAGTTTCAAGGCTTTGAAGAAAGGTAACCCCTTATCCGAAGCTCTGGAAATGAACCTCGAGAGGGCTTCCATTCTTCCGGTGAGCCGCTGAACATCCCGCTTCGTTTTCGGCTCAGGAAGGTCGAGCGCCGCTTTGACTTTAGAGGGATTGGCATCAATCCCCCTTTTGCTGACTATGAACCCAAGGAATTTCCCTGACTTCACGCCGAAGACACACTTCTTCGGATTCAGCTTCATTTGATGCTTTCTCAAGGTGGCGAAAGTTTCAGCCAGGTCCTTTACATGGTCCTCTGGTTTTTTGCTTTTGACGATCGAATCGTCAACATAGACTTCCATGTTTCGGCCCTTTTGATCGGCAAAAACTTGATCCACCAGCCTTTGATAGGTTGCCCCCGCATTTTTCAATCCGAAGGGCATCATTTTGTAATTGTACACCCCAGCGTTCGTGACGAATGCTGTCTTTGCTCGATCGTCGGGGTGCATAAAGATCTAATGATACCCCGAGAATGCGTCCATGAAACTAAGCAAGGCATGGCCACTTGTCGAATCGACTAGCTGATCGATCCTCGGCAAGGGATAGAAATCCTTTGGACAAGCCTTATTTAGGTCTGTGAAGTCAACGCACATCCTCCAGGTACCATTGGCCTTCTAAACCATCACCACATTTGCCAGCCATTCTGGATATTGGCAAGGTTTGATGAATCCTGCCTCCAGCAATTTTTAACCTCGGCTGCGATGTCTCGGTTCTTATTGGCGGAGTAATTCCGCTTCTTTTTCTTAACTGGTCGACACGTTGGGTCAACATTAAGCTTATGGGAGATGAGGTCTGAACTTATCCCGGGCATATCAGCTGCCGAGAAAGCAAACACATCTCTGTTGTCCCGAAGGAGCTGAATAAGTTCACAACGGGTGTTCGGATCAAGGTCCATCCCGATTGTTACACATTTCTCAACGTCTCCTTCGGCCAACTCAACTGTTTCAGTCTGTTGGTCCATGTCCATTGCTGATGGACTGGACTCTTCATAATCTGGCCTGCTGCCAATGTCAGCAGGTGTCCCAGTCTTTTTGTTCTTCGGCTGGCTCTCTGAGTCTTGCGGCTCAGCTGAAGAGCTAGCCTTTTCCCTTTCGGGCCCTTTACCTATGGGTACAGATCCTTGGGCCGAAGCACTTAGGCCTTTCGACTTTTTTGTGCTTGGCTCTCTTTCTTTTTCTTTCTCCTCCTCATCCTTGTCGTCATCTGGGCGACTACTGGATGGCTTGAGGTAGTTGCACCTTCGGGCGTCCTTTTGGTTGCCCTGTATCCTTTCGGGGAAGCCGGCGTCTGAGACGTAAATCATCAGCTGATGATAAGTTGAGACGACCCCTTGGATCTCATGAATTATGGGTCTCCCCAAAATCACGTTGTACACTGAAGGAGCGTCAATTACCAAAAATTCAATCATGACGTTCCCGGCTGCCTCATCGCAACCGATGGTGACAGGAAGTGTCACCTTCCCATCTGGATAAGTTGAAGCCCCGTTGAACCCGAATACCGGGTAGGGTATCGACGTAAGGTGCTTGGGCTTTGGCTTGATTTGATTGTAGGCCTTTCGGAACAGAATGTTTGCTCCGCTGCCACCGTCAACAAGGACCTTACTGACGTCGTGGTTGGCCACCGTGGCGATGATCACCAACGGATCCTCGTGAGGGAACGAAATCCCCCGGCAGTCGGCGGCTGTGAACGTCATGTTCGGCACCGGCGACTGGGGAGATTGAATGTCAGCGTTGTTCACCTGGTGAGTCAAAGCTCTAAGGTGTCGCTTGTGCTCCCTCCGAGAGTATATTCCTCCCGAGATAACATTGATTGGAGGGAATTTCCCCTCCGGCTTTTTACTGTTTTTCCGGGGGAAGTCGAGGTCTTGCCGAGAGTCCTTTGCTGACTTCTCGGATTCTTTTTTCTCGCAGTGATCCGCGATGTATTTTTTCAAGTATCCCTTCCGGACCATGTCCTCTATCTGGTCCTTCAGTTGGATACACTCCTCAGTGTTGTGTCCCGAAGACTCGTGGAACTCGCACCACTGATTTTTATTTTTTCGCTGATACCACTCTGGGAGTGGTCTCGGCTTTCGGTAACTCTGCTCTTCCTTCGTCACGCTGTAAATTTTGGCGCGTGGAAGAGAGAGCGGAGTGTAGGACTCGTATCTGCCTGTGTATGAGGCAAATCTTTCCTTCTTTGGGTCGCTGGCCGAAGATTGCTCCGAGGCCTTTGACTTTCCCTTTGCCTTATGGCCTTGGCCTTCAGACAAGGGTATTTGTCTTTGTTTCCCTCCCCCAAATTGAGGTTGGGTTTTCGCTTTGTTCCATTCTTCGGCTCGGAGGAACTTATCCGAGGCATTCAGAGCTTCCTCCAAGGTCTGCGGGGTATGCATGACCATGAAGTCTAGGAACTTTCCGGGCTGAAGGCCATTCTGCATCGCAAAAACGGCTAGCCCCTGGTCCAGCTGAGAGACGCTGGATGACTCGTTACTGAAACGGGTTAGATAGTCTCGGAGGCTTTCGGTTTCCCCCTGTTGCAGATTCATGAGTTCTGCAGTAGTCTTCTCTCGGCGGTTTGCCGTGGAAAACTTGCTCCTAAATTTGGAGGACAGATCATCCCACCCTGTTATGGAGCCTTGCTTTACTTCCTTGGAGATCCACGCTTGCGCGACCCCCTTGAGAGTGGTTGGGAAATATTTGCACCAAGTCGCTTCGGATCTGGGGCAAAGATGCATATGAGTCTCGTACGAGGCCACATGATCCTTCGGATCCGAGGTCCCGTCATATGTGATGTGCGACGGTATTTTAAGCTTGGGCACGCGCTCTTCCAGTATCCATTGCTCGAATGGTGAACTGGCGGGTAGCATAACGGCCTTGCCCTTGTTCCTGGCTGAAGGGACCGCGCTCCGCCCTCTTAGAGAGGTAGGAGTGGTTTTCGTCCCTCGCTGGGAAGTCTGGGCCTCGGCTGCAGGGAACGAGAGGCGACTGCGCACGCTCGATTCCTTGCCGCCGAGTCGGTCGAGGACGCTTCGGCGAACAGTCTCAGGTTCTCGGTGAGTAGATTCTGGCCGAGAAGCTGAGCTGCTGCTCTTATGCATTTCTGGTCGTGAGGATGAGGATCCTTTTAAAAATTGAGGGTTCTTTTTCCTCTCTTTTTCATTCTTCCAGGTATCCTCTTCCCACTCTTCCAGTTCCCGGAAGGAAGGAAGCTTCCCACCATCATGGTCTAACTTCCTCCGCTGATGCCGGGTATGCGGAGGAGTTCGATCACGAGGTGGTGGCATATTTTGTGCCCTCATCGCCTCCATGAGTACTGCCAGCGCTCTTGCCACCTCTTCCGAGCTGGGCCCCGTTAAAGGGGTCCTCGGCCGAGTATGGGAATGAGGGCGCACAGCCGATGGTTGGCTTTGGGGCACTGAATGTGTCCTATGATCGGACTCACCCCTGCTAGACCGAGGGTGACTCGGCCTATGATGAGAGTCATGAATTACGGGAGAAAGGGAATCCTCCTTGTATGATCCTCCCCCCGAGCTGGCACCCTTGGGAGAGTTCCGGTCCAGCGAGGGTGATGGTGTAGGGATTTTAGGCTTTTCGCCCGCTCCTTGACGGAGGCTTTTGCTCTTGCGGTTCTTAGCCATTGATACTAAGATAATTGCAAGATGATCTTGGTTAGAAATTTGGCTTAAATATTTTTGAAAGTCTTCCCCACAGACGGCGCCAAATTATTTCGGGTGAAAACAATGAGACCTTGCCGAAGGTCCGCTGAAACGGAGAAGACTGGATTCGGTCCAAGTTATGTTGGGCCGAAGGTTTCCTGCACAGTAAACACACGTAAACTAGCCTCGGGGGTGTTGCCGAGGAAGGCCCCTCCGATGCTAAAGTCAGTACAATGTGTAGAAAGAGAACACTATGCAAGAGAATTTGTTGCTTGAGGCTTTTTTTGAGTATATGAGAATATATGAATCTATGAATATTGATGGCTTTTATACCTCTTCATACATGGAGAAGTTGGGCCTTAGCCCAATTGGCTTGCTTTGAGGGCTGACCTTTGACTTTAGCACAATTGGAGAGTTGAACCTTGACCTTGGGCTTTTAATTGGATCATTTAATGCCTAGGCCCAATTGGACTAAATTAGACCCAAACAACTTTTTTTCTCACAATTCCAACTCTAAATACTATTTGTTTCCCTCTTTATCCACATTTAATTTTTTTTGTAAACATTTAAACACTTTATGGCCATGTCAACTAAATTTCTTAATATGTGTGACAAAGCCTTACCGGAAAATAATTGTGGGCAGAGGGAGTATATATATTAGAAAGGAAAAATTGCGAGGAAGGTCCTTTTAAGGAGTCGACCTTGTGAGGAAGGTCCTTTTATGAAAAAGGTGGCACAAAAGGTCCTTTTATGACGTTTGAATTGCGTGGAGGGTCCTTTGACCAAACTCCGGCGTTGACTTCCGTTTTCCGGCCAATAAAAAGTCACGTGCTCAGCATGTGACCTCTTAAATCTGATTTTCTTTTTTTCTTTTTTTCCCTTTTCCTTCTCTTTCCCTCTTCTTCAAAGCAGTAAAATTTTGCAAATATCATTTTTTTTTCAATCTCTGCTTTCGTTTTCTTTTCGCATTCCTTAAATTTTCGTGTGATTTCCTTGTTTGAATGCAAATGCTATGAACATTTCTTGTCCTTCTTGCACATTCATCGAATTTTTGGACGAATTTCACGAAGAAATCTAAAAAATCGATTTGGTGGTTTTCATTTGGTGAAGCTATTCTCAAAATTCTTTGCACCACTTGATTGTATATTGAATTGTGAACAATTTGGTGCGAATTTTATGCAATTTGGTTGAAAAAATAATAGGTTCCCATTTTTGAGCTTGCTCCCTACGGCCTCCCATGGAGTTCCCTCCATTGTTGTCTTCTTGAATCTTGGCATGTGTGTGACTAGTCTATGTTATGTAGTTATAAAGAATATAAAATTGTGTTATTAGTCAATTTGCATGATTTCTAAGCTTCCCAAGTGAGGGAAATTGAAAGGAAATAAGGGAGGGAAATTGAAAGGGAAAAGGGGAAATCGTGGAAGAAGAGGAAAGGGTAGGAAAAGGGAAAAAAAGAAAGAAAAAAAAATTCAGATTTAAGAGGTCACGTGCACAACACGTGACTTGTTTTTGGCCGGAAAACGGAAGTCAACGCCAGAGTTTGGTCAAATGACCCTCCATGCAACCCAAACGTCATAAAAGGACCTTTTGTGCCACCTTTTTCATAAAAAGACCTTCCTCACAAGGTCGACTCCTTAAAGGACCTTCCTCGCAATTTTTCCTATTAGAAAATATGGGTCTGGTGAAGATTTTCTGTATTGTTGTCCAATCACACCGATTGGGCATAAGTTCCCAATTGCTGAACAACACTTGCATAGTTTCAACTTGTGTGAAAAAAGTTCAGACAACAGCTCTGGACGAGATATTCTTTAACAGTTGACAGTGCATGGAAGCCTTTTGATGGCCTGATTTCTCCCAGATTCATTGTTAGAGTCTGTTTACAGTCAATATCAAAGACAGTTTAACGTGAAATCACAGTTTACTAGGGCATGTAGGCTGTTTAATGCTATTGACGTATAAGTGCTGGCAGTTACCTAGTAGAAGAAAAGGTTTTAATTTTGGAAAAATTGCCGGAAATAATCCCACCTTTTGAGCGTTTTTTTTTTTTTTTTTTTTTTTTTTTTTTTTTTTTTTTTTTTATAATAATCCCACCTTTGGGATTTTTTTAACAATCCCACCTTTATACCCAATCCGCTCAGAATGTTCCTGGGTGACCAGTTGAAGAGGTAATTTTTTTTATTAAGTTCTTTTTACACGTGTCACATTTTGATTTGTCCATAATAAAAAAAATTAAAAAAGAACCCACCCACCGGATCTTCCCCTGCCGTTCCTCCTCCTCCCCTCACCCCACCCCTGTCGTTCCTCCCCCTCCCCTCACCCTTGTCTCCGCCGCTCCTCCTCCCCTACTTCACCCTTGTCGCCGCCGCTTCTCCTCCCCTCACCCTTGTCGCCTTTACCCTTGCAACAACCACCAAATGGTCAGTGCCAATGTGGAGATGAGGGTGCGTTGGATTGGTGGTCCACAGGTGGGTTGGTGGTCCGTAAGTGGGTGGTGCGTAGGGAAGAGGAGGTTGTGCAGGAAAAGGGATGGGGAAAGGGGAGGGAAGCTGGGATCGGGACGAACCTGCACATCCCTAATCTCGAGTAAAGACCCACCTAGCCCCCTCCCTACCCCGAATCCACTTTCCCAACCCCAGCTCACTGAACCAGCCATCCTCACCTCTTCAACAATCAGTGAAGCCCACCCAAACCCACATCCCTTTCCTGCGTTCTGGGCCAAGTTCAGCCAGGGGGTTACAGGTGATTTGTATAAGGAATGCGGGTAGGGGGTTGCAAAAGGGATCGCTGGCGGGAGGGGTGACGGCGGGGTGATTAAGGGAGGGCGTCGCCGACGGGATGGGGGTCGGGTGCCGAGATAGAGAAGGGATGCGGGCAGGGAGGGAAGGGGGTGGCAGAAGGCCGTGAAGGGGGAGGGCTTGTTTTTTTTAATAATAATAATAATAATAATAATATATAGGAAAAATAAAAAAAAACTATTTTTTTTATTTTTTTGACCAATCACAGGTCGCCACGTGTCAGGTAACTTGTTATAACATGTTACTTGACCGGTTGGGACCATTCTGAGCGGATTGGGTATAAAGGTGAGATTATTAAAAAAAAATCCCAAAGGTGGGATTCTTATAAAAAAACGTTTAAGAGGTGGGATTATTCTCAGCAATTTTTTCTTTAATTTTTGACATGAAGGTGGAAGAAATGATGTGGAATTGGGACCAGAAAAGATAGCTAATACCTTTACACTATATGAAAGAATGTCTGGACAATTTAATTCCTAATATAAAATCACAGTTTTTTAAGACTTGTAAATTTGATAATAGTTTTTACTTTTTAGATGCTATTGACATATCAGTACTGTAGCTAAGGGAGAGGATTCCCTGAGCAATTAGAGAACTCAAAATTCTATTTTCTCTCTAGATTAGCGGCCCCTTTCAAAGGCGGTAATAAATGGTTGAATTAGCTGTGAATTTGTACTTTATATTATACGAAAAGTCCCCTTGTCATGATGCCCAAGGTAATGAAATTTCATCCCCAAACATGTGTTTTTCTTTATAGATTTCCATGGCCCCGTCAAAGTGGTAGCGGATGATATTGATTTCCTTTTTTTTTTTTTTTTATTATTATTATTATTATTATTATTATTATTATTATTATTCTTATATATATATATATATATATATATATATATATATATATATATATATATATATATATAATTGCCAACATAGAGACAGCATACATGGTGCTTTATCTATAACCAAGTTTTTAAGACATGGAAACACACACCTACGTTTTAAAAACATAACATGGATATTGGCATGTATTTCATGTGCAACCTTCTTTCCACATTCACACATGCTGTACCTTGAGAGAGAAAGAGAGATTTCCAAAACAAAACAAAACCTGTTCCCCAAGAATATTTTCAAAGAGAGAGATATCCAAAACAAAACAAAACCTGTTCGCCAAGAATATTTTCAAAGAGAGAGAGATATCCAAAACAAAACAAAACCTGTTCGCCAATAAAGTTTTGAGAGAGAGATTTCCAAAACAAAACAAGACCTGTTCACCAAGAATGTTTTAAAAGTTGAAACCTGTTTGCCAAGAATGTTTAAAAAAACAACTTTACAAATTTAACCATTTTTTGCAAAACCACACAAAAAAAACGGAAACCACTTTTAGTGGCTTTGTAAGTTTTATTTGGGAAAACTGAAAAGCCCCCATCACGCTTTCTCCTCTCCAGGCGGAAAATTTTCCAAACTAAGCTCCATTTAGAAAATATACTCCATTTTAGACGCTTGGAAAAACTATTTACCAAACTAAGCTTTCAGGGTAAAACGCCATCTAGGGTAGCGTTTTACCTTTGGCCAATTTTTATTTTATTTTATTTTTTTTAAAAAAAATTTAGTCGGGGCAAGCCTGATTGGCGTCTTACTGTTGTACCAAAAGCGTCAGCCTGGTTGGCGTTTTCGCATCGGGTATTTCAGGTAGTTTCGCTCTATTTTTTTCATTGTTCTTCAAAAAAACAAAATATCCCCAATTCCCAAACCCTAACCCGCGCACAGTACCTCGCCCAATCCTCCATATTTGCAGCAAATTCATCACTTCTCATTGCTTTGATCTTCATCATACTCACTAAAAATTGTTCCTCCTTCTTTTTTTAACACTCTTACGCAGTGAATTTACCGTATTTGAGGTATGTATTCAATTTAAAAATTGTTACTTGTATTCAAAAAAGAAAAAAAAAAAAAAATCAGATTTAAGAGGTCACGTGCACAACACGTGACTTTTTTTTGGCCGGATCACGGAAGTCAACGCCGGAGTTTGGTCAAAGGACCCTCCACGCAACCCAAACGTCATGACCTTTTATGCCACCTTTTTCATAAAAGGACCTTCCTCACAAGGTCGACTCGTTAAAAGGACTTTCCTCGCAATTTTTCCTTAACAATAAAAAAAATAATGCCTCAAAATTTTCATTCTCATCTTTTCATGTCCCTCACGAGTTTTCTCTCTCCTTTAAAAACCAACCTCCAACGACATTGAGAGCAAGAGACCCTCCATTGACAATTTAAATTTACGAGAGTGAAGGGGTCATTCAAGTGTGGAGAGAGAAGAGCAAAAGGCTGTTTTGTGAGTAATAACTCCACTAGATCTTTACTCGTCATTTTGTACTGTACTAAAAGGGCTGTTTTGTGCTAGTTTTGGAAAATTAGACAACCAAATCAAATATTATACTTTCGTTTCTGAAAAACTAATAACTAAAAAAGAAAATGTTACCAAATTTTGGGTCACATGCAGACACCCTTGCTCTACGAGGGAGACATAGTTTTTTATGAAATAGAAGTCAAACCTTGGAGCATTTACTTGCTTTGAAGACTTGTTTATTGAGGTGTAATTTTTGTAGTTGCTAGTTGGATTATGTCATAGTGGCAAGAGAATAAAAAAAAAAGGGTTTGCACTCTGCAAAGAAGGGGCAAGAGAAACGTGTTATTAGAGAAGAGAAGGTGTTGCTACCTTTAGCTATATATGTGCAATTTAATCTTATTACATGAAGAATTATATGTTATTTTTTAAGTCTAAACTAATAATTGAGTCAAATCATGAAATTTGGCCGGAAATATCCCATTGTTACCTCTCCTTGGCTTTGATGTTCTGCATTACAGAGTAATTACATGTAGAGTGTAAATTGGGCCATGGATTATGCCAGCTATCCCAGTAATCAAACTTTGAATAGTTGTTTTTTTATTGTATTGCTGAATAATTCAATCAAACAGAGTTGGGTTTTGGAACTGCTAGAATTTTTCTATTCTATTAAGGATTAGACAAAAATGTAAAATCTGCCTAAAGATGCATGTCGCTTTATCCCTGCTTGGCTGCTTTCATGGGGGAGTATTTGTTATATGATTTTACATTCTTTGGCAGTTTATTTTATTGGAAAGCTTCAATTTTTAGGTTTGACTTTTTTTTAGTTTTCCACTTTTTTCATCCATTTTTCAAGCTGATGTGCTTCGGTTATCTTACTTACAAAAGAGAATAATGGTGGGTTTTGGAGGGTTTAAGGGAAAAAGAGATAAGATTATATTATTGGGAAGTGAAATAACAGATTTTTGCTATCAATGGAATAGTGGACCGTAGGTTTGATTTTAAGCTGATATATTTTGAGAAATATGACACTCTCTAATATGGTTTTTCTATGGATTGTGCATCAGGCTTTACCACTGGGTTGGCATGCGGAAGTATGAAGGTAAAAGTTCTAGAGGTCATTTTTGGATTTTATTGTAATTTAAGAAATATTCACTGTTCTTTTGTTGGAATGAGGAGATATACGATTTAGGTTTTAATGATTTGTGACTTTTTGATTAATTTTTTGAAAATTTATCTGTTTGTTTTCTTCATTTTTAATTGTGTTGGTTTTTCTAATTTTCTTGGAATGTTGGATAGAATCATTAATCAGAGAGGAAATGGAAGATGATGTAGGTGTAAAAGAAAAGGTGGATAATGTAGGCCACATACTAATGACACAGAAGAGTTGAACGAGGTTGGAGCTTCCACTCGTAAGTCTAAGTTGTCGGAGATTGAGGAGGAGGCTTGGGAGCTTTTGAGGAGCTGAGTTGTGAATTACTTTGGAAAATCCTGTGGGGACGATGGCAGCAAATGCTCTGAATGACAAGGAGCAGCTCAACTATGATCAAGTTTTATTCGGGATTTTGTTCCTTCTGCAATTGCCTTTTTACTCAATGGGGAAGGAGATACTGTGAAGAATTTTCTGCTTCATACATTGCAATTGCAGGTAATCTCTTGTTTCCTTTAGATGTAGTAGAAGTCGACATTGTCACTTCAGGTGTAGGTAGCTTGCTGCATAATTCATTCTTGTCTATGTTCTTTGTTGCGGTCAATGTAGAATTACTATAGATGAGTCAAGATTATGAAATTTAAGGTTTATTATACCCCTTGAATTTATAGCATGTCATTTATGCCCAACTACCAAAGCAGTATAGAGGTGAGTTTAGAAATTAAACGTGTAGCAATTTAGGCAGCTGAGAAATTTATGTCAGTACCTCATGGCCTCATGGGTTACCTGTCTTCACTGCTTGGGAATCTTATATGCTATTACTGCTGCTCTCTTGAAGGACCAAATACCCAAACTTCAGTATATTAGCAAGGATGTTCATTTGTTACTGAGCATACATTATACGATCTGGGAACCAAAATTAGTGAAAGAAAAGTTGGTTGCTTAAATATTGAGATTTGGTGTTCAGGTAGCACGTCTGTTGGGATTCATGAGCATAGTGCTAGAATGTGACGCGCTAACAGTGGTGCAGACTATTAATCAAGAGCCGTTGGATACTCTCGTTTATTGTTCCTAGAAACTATGCAAAAAAATACTTAAGCTATAATACAATTTGTGAATCTAAGTACTGCTTATTTATCTCAACTTATTATGAGTCTATCTATGAAGTTTAGAGAAAAACAAACTCTATTGTTTAGAATTAGAATTATTAATCTACTCTGATATGATCTAGTACAACTATTCTAAATTGTTTTCATATATATATGTATGATGACTCAATTTTTAGGCTGATCATGGAACTATAATATGTTAGGGTATTTATACATGTAAAGGATGGAACGGTATGTATTTTCAGTGTATTAGTTCTTATGTATTTATCTATATATACATTGCCAAGGCTCTCGATTGAGGGTGAGCAGTATTTTTCCAAACACTCGTACATGATATCAAGAGCTCTAGGGTTCTAAAAAGAAAAAGAAATAAAAATCATTTTCTCGGACTCGGATTTTTCCCCCAAATCAATTTTTTGTGGTATCTGTTTTTTATTTTTTTTTGGTATCAATTTTTTCTTTTAGTATCTTTATGAGTATTTGCGTATGGATCAATAATGTGTTCTTTCTTGGTTGTATGCTACCTTTTCTACTGAGGTTATGACGGATGTTCATGATTTACATTCCTCTGTTATGGTCTTTGTTTGAATCCTGGTCACCAAGCTGCTTATTGTCCTAATAGGTTTATTCCTAATTTTGTTCCTCACCATGATAATGTCAATCGTGCTCTTGCTGCATTGTCTGTTTGTTAGAGGTGTACGGTTTTAGCCACGGGTAGCATAGACAACCGAAGGAACGTAATTTTAGGTAATTAGGAATTGAACCAAACAGACAGTGATATGGAGATTTCATAGACAGAGTGGGTGTGGGGAGTCTATTAATCAGATAAGAGGCGGTGGAGAAGGCATAAAACCAATAGGAAAGAGGGAGATGAGAGTGGGTTAGGAGAGATAAGCCTGTTTCAACTATATGACGATGTTGTCGTTCGGCAAAACCGTTGTGTTCAGGAGTATGAGGAGGGGAAGTGAGATGAGAGATGCCATCGATAGTTAGGAAAGATGCTAGAGCTTCATATTCCCCACCATTGTCCGAGTATAGAATTCTGATAGACTTAGAGAAAAAATTTTCAACTAGAGCCTTAAAGCGAATAAACACAGGTTTGGTATCGGATTTGTTTTTGAGAGGATAGAACCAAATGTACTTAGTGAAGTGATCGACAAATATAACATAGTATTTGAAACCATCAAGGGAGTGAACCGGAGAGGTCCATAAATCCGTATAAATAATATCAAGAGGGGCATGGGAAAGTAAGGTAGAATGAGCAAACTAAAGTTTATGACTTTTATTGCATTGACAAGCATTACAATTGAAATTTAAAGTGCTAGAGACATGTAGTTTAAAATCGGAATCAAGGTGCTTGAAAATTGATGACGAAGGATGGCCAAGCCTATGATGCCAATTTATTGCCGGTGCTTTAAGAGTAGAGTAAGCTAAAATATTTGAGGAAGAGGGCCATTCGTAAACCCCATGATTAACTGGCCCCTTCAGAAGATGTGCACCCGTGAGTCGATCCTTCAAAACGAAGAAATCAGATGAGAATTCAATAGTAAGATTATTGTCAGAACACAATTGAGATATAGAGATAATATTGCGAGACATAGAGGGAGCACATAAGATATTAGATAACATAATAGACTTAGATGAAGAAACAGGTAAGAAAAGAGACCCAGTGTGAGTGATAGGAACACCAAGACCGTTACCTATAACTATTTCTTCTGTGCCATCATATGGGTGATGAAGGGATAGTGTTGATAGGTCTTGTGTGACGTGGTGGGAAGCACCCGTGTCTAAAAGCCACGAGGGAGAGGAGTTTGATGGAGCTGCAGTGGCGACATGCGCCTGAGGAGAAGTTGCGCCACGGTTTTGGGGTGGCAGCGTGGGTTTTGCGGAGGGGAAGCGTTGATGGAAGGTGGGACATCTATATAACGAGTGCCCATAATTATGGCACCATTGCCAGCGACCTTTGTAGCCAGTGCTAGGTGATTTATCAGCGACGGGTTTCTTGGAGTGATAAGTAGCTTGATTATGGTAGGCTGGCTTGCAGGATGAATCATGAGAATGGGCTGGAGTGGGAGTGCTACGAGTGGAAGTAGCATGAGCCGAGGCAGGAAGTGGGGATGAAACAGGAGTATGTCGGAGACTGACTTCTTTGATGAGGAGTTTCTCATGGAGCTCATCAAAGGAGATTAAGGTATCATGGTTGTTAGCGGCGTCAATGACAGATTGGTAAGCAGAGTCTTGAATTCCTTCAAGAACTCGTTCAATAAGATCATCCGGTTTGCAAGGGTCCCCTAAAACGGCTAGTTGGTCAGCGCAGACACGGATAACATTCATGTATTCCGTGATACTTTGGGTGCCTTTTGTAATGGACCTAAGATTGGCTTTGAGAAGTTTAGCATGACCACGAGTATGGCGAGCAAAGGTGTGGGATAGAATATCCTAGGCCTCTTTGGTAGTTGTGGCTCGGGAAACTAACGGAGAAATATTGGATTCTAAGGTACCTAGGAATGCACCAAAAAGGAGTTTGTCTTGACGAACCCAAGTGGTGTAGGCCGGGTTTGGGGAGGTATCATTGGCAGTGGTAAGGGTGGGTGGCGGTGCAGGGTGGGAACCATCAATGAAATGAGATAGGCCGTGTCCAACGAGAATGGATTCAAGCTGGAGTTTCCATGATAAGTAGTTTAGGTTGGTGAGTTTGATAACATTTGTTAGGTTGACAATGATAAGAGGGTTCGATGGTTGGGCATCATTGGGAATAATGGAGTTGGAAGCCATGGGAAAAGAGTGAAGTGGCAGATGCGTAGAGAAAAAAAAAATTAGGAGGTTTGATCAACCTGCTTTGATACCATGAAGGAATTGTATTTTCTTAATTAATTAACAAAGGTGAGTATACAACCTATATTATATACAAGAAGCTCTACGTACAGCAATAAGAAGATAAACATAAAGCAACAAAAAAGATAATAATACATTCTTACAAATAAGTGAAGAGATAACTATCTTGCTAAGCATAGGATAATTATCTTGGTAGCAAAGGATAATTAACGTGTAACTTGACGGGAACGACTCAGAAGATGGTAAGATTTCCTCTCTAATTCCTTACAATGGTTCAAGTCGAGTCATAGTTGGTGATGGTACTACTCTCCCAATTAAAAATATTGGAAAAATTGATATTGTCACGTCTAGTCGACCCCATGTGTCTGTCATGCAGTAAATATCTGTTACTCACTGTGAGAAATGTTTTTGTTTCTCACAGTGGCTGTTTCGTGAATAAAATGTACCACCGTGACTAAAGTGGTACAATTTTATCATCCATTTCGTAAATAAAATGTACCATCGTGACTAAAGTGGTACATTTTATTTACAAA
The DNA here is from genome assembly GCF_001683475.1 of Chenopodium quinoa. Classification (NCBI taxonomy): domain Eukaryota; kingdom Viridiplantae; phylum Streptophyta; class Magnoliopsida; order Caryophyllales; family Amaranthaceae; genus Chenopodium; species Chenopodium quinoa. The sequence continues at coordinate 60,325 of NW_018743054.1, read as the reverse complement.
ACTACCACTGTGAGAAACAAAAACGTTTCTTACAGTGAGTAATGGGGGCGCCCTCTCTGTCATGTTCCTTAATTAACTCACAACCTGTTATCAATTAATAAATTGTGTCGTGACAATGATTGTGTCGTTTGTTTTGACGAGTCTTTTGTTTCTGCTAAGGAAAAGACAATAGGGGAGGTAATGCTTCAAGGAACCAGTAAGAATGGAGTCTATCCGATTCAACCCAAAGTCATTTGTGAGTCGTCTTCCTCTTCTTTTCCAATTTTGGTAGCCAACAAACAGTCTGGAGATGTGTGGCATGCTCGTCTAGGACATACTTCTTCTAGGACCATAGGACATTTGTGTTCAAATAATTTTATTAACTGTAGTTCTAAGTTTAAAGATGATTGTGGGTGTTGCAAACTTGGAAAAATTCACAAGTTACCTTTTGAGAGTGTTAGATTATATTTCACCTTATCCTTTATATTTGATTCATATGATTTATGGCAATCTCCTAGTTTATCAAATCAATCCTTTAAATATTACATATCTTTTGTTGATGAATTTTCTCGCTTTACTTAAATTTATCCATTACGATTGAAATCTGAAGCATATGAAAAATTTAAGGTTTTTCAAACGATGGTTGAGAATTTATTTAATTCAAAGATAAAAAATTTCCAAAGTAACGGAGGACGTGAGTTTGACAATACTCCGTTACTTCAACATTTCAAGGACTCTGGGATTCTTTTTAAAATGTCTTGCCCAGGGACACAGGCTTAAAATGGTGTTGCCGAGAGGAAGCATAAACACATTACTGAGATGGGTAGAACTTGGTTGATTAACGCAAATTTGTCATTTCAATTTTGGGTTGATGCTTTTAATGCGGCTGTTTACACTATTAATAGATTGCCTAGTTCAGTTCTTAATGGAATTTCTCCATCTTTCAAACTTTTAATCTCCATCCATCGTATGATTTTTTAAAAGTTTTTGGGTTTGAGTGTATTCCTCTTCTCATGCAAAACACTTTTCATAAACTTGAACCTAAGTCAAAGAGATGCGTGTTTATTGGTTATGCGTCTAATTATAAAGGATATAGGTGTTTAGACCCTCTTACTGGTCGTGTTTATATTAGTCGGCATGTAAAATTTCATGAACACATTTTCCCTTATCGTTCTATTTGTCATCAGACAAGTCTTAGTATGCCTCCACACTCCTCGGACACAAGTCCGTTAGCCTTTAATTTTGATTGGTCTCCTACTAATGTTGCCCCAAATGCTCCCGTCATAGGTCCTCACATGTCAGTGTTGTCACAGTTCACTGGTGGCTTGAGCAGCCATGGTACGGCACCATAATCTACTCTCCTACCTCATTCTTCCCCATTGAATGAGTCTACCCAGCCTAGTCCCTCTCATGGAGATTTATCTCCAAGTGCATCCGGTCACACCTACACAGGTCCATGGGACCCCATGCCCTATAACCACAATAGAGTCTATTATCCAACACACACGACCTATGTCCCCTAATTTGGTCATGTCATCTCCAGCACCCAATTCCCTTTCTTCTGTTTCATCTGAGTCAATCCCATTATCTGAGTCAGCTCTCCCTTCCATTGGTATCTTTGCGTCTAATGCGTTAAATACTCATGTTATGACCACTCGTTTGAAAGACGGAATTCGTAAAGCTTGTACTTTATTGAATTTAAAAACAGAGGTCATTGAATCACTACCTAAGTTTTACAAAAAGGCAGCTAAGGACCCTCGTTGGTGTGAAGCTATGGCCGAAGAGTATAATGCTATGATTACCAATGATACATGGGAGTTAGTACCTCGCAATTATGATAAAAACTTGCTCAATTGTCAGTGGATTTACACAATTAAAACAGATTCCAAAGGAAATGTGGTGCGGTATAAAGCTAGACTAGTCGTTATCGGAAATCATCAACATGCAGGTATTGATTACTTTGAAACCTTTAGTCCAGTTGTTAAGCCTACTACAGTTCGCTTAGTTCTTACTATTGCTGCCACTTTTAAATGGACAATTCGCCAGTTCGATGTTAAAAACGCTTTTCTTCATGGCTATCTAAATGAAGAGGTGTATATGCGACAACCTCCAGGTTTTGTTGATTCTTCCACACCTCATCATGTTCTTAACCTCAAAAAGTCCATTTATGGTTTGAACAGGCCCCCCGGGCATGGTTTTCTCGTTTTAGTAATTTTCTTTTATCTATTGGTTTCAAATGCAACAAGAATGACACATCCATGTTGTTTACTCTTAGATATAGGGGTCACATTGTTATTCTACTTGTTTATGCCGATGACATTATTCTTACTAGTAGTAATCCAGATCAGGTTTCTAAGTTTGTCATGCTTTTGTCTTCCCAATTTGTTATGAAGGATTTAGGGGATTTGCATTATATCTTTGGTATTTAGGCTGTGCGAACTTCTACAGGTTTGTTGTTATCTCAAGAGAAATATGTCCTGGAACTCATTCTTAAATTTCACTTGTACACTTCAAAACCTGTTCGCACACCCGTTCCATCTAGAGTCTATTTGTCTCTTTTAGATGGGGAACTCCTTGCTGGTCCGATTGAATATCTTAGTATGGTTGGTGCTTTGTAATATTTGTATATGACACGTCCTAACATTTCTTATGCTATTAATATGGTGTCTCAATATATGCATGCTCCTCGTACTACTCACCTTCATGTTGTGAAAAGAATTTTCAGATATTTGCAGGGAGACCAGATCTTGGCATATTTCTTCATTCTACAAGCACTCCTACTATTGTCATAGCATATTCTAATGCGAACTGGGTTGGCTTCCCTATGATCGACGGTCTAGAACAGGTTATGCTGTTTTTCTTGGGAAGAATTTAATTTCTTGGCCTTTGAATAAGAAACCTATAGTTTCGAAATCCTCCACTGAAGTCGAGTGTCGTGCGGTTGCGTATACACTGGCTAGTTACATTTGGCTACGACAATTATTAGCTGATCTTGGTTATTTTTGCGTCGACCAGTGATACTATGTTGTGATAATGTATCAACTACATACCTTACACCTAATCCAGTCAAACATGATCGCAGTAAACATATTGATGTTGATTATCATTTTGTTTGTGAGATGGTAGCGAGTGGAGGGCTTCTGGTTCGACATATTCTGACTCATTTGCAGGTTGCAGATATTTTTATAAAAGGCCTTACAAATGATTTGTTTTGTAAATATCGTATCAATATGTCCGTAGTAGCAGTAGCACCCCGTAAAGATTGAGGGGGTGTGTTAGGGTATTTATACATGTAAAGGATGGAACGATATTATTAGTGTATTAGGTCTTATGTATTTATCTATATATACATCGCCAAGGCTCTCGATTGAGATTGAGTCGTATTTTCCCAAACACTCGTACATAATATAACAGTGTGTTTCTATTAAACATTATTCTCTTCTGTTGAGAGATTTAAATTTTAGTTTATCATCCATTTTTCGGCCATTTTACTTGTTCAGTTTGAATTCCCTCAACATGCTATGCTCTTTGTTTATGCAATACTCAAACTTAAAAAGGTAGTAACCTAAGACAAATTAAAATATCAGTCTACAAATATGATGATATAACTAATTTGTCACAACACTTAAATAATATTATCAAACTAGCTAAAATCCCGTGCCACGCACGGTTATCTTAAATTTTCTATCGAATTATATTTTTTTTTATGATCAATTAACAATTTTTTTTTAACCAAATAACTTAACTTTAATCTATACCAAAGATACCAAAGTTCTTACCCCCTAACCAAATAACTTTAAATTTTTGTTATTATTGATTGATTAGCTAATTGTTATCTACATTAGTAGAATAAATTAAATATCATCAAATCTGATTCTTATACTTTTAAAATACACTATCAAATCAATCGCTGTGAATTGAAATGAGATATACATTTAAAATACAGACTGATTCCGACGGAACTATGTCGGAAAACCCTTTTCCAACACGGAATTTCCGATGTTTTCGACGAATTTTTTTCCGTCGGAATAGAGCTCTTTTCTCGTAGTGTAACAATAAAATTGATAAATATCTCCCAATATAAAGTAATTTGACTTTATAACCAATGCTGAATTCGAATTTGTGGGATATGTTATCATTAAAAAAATATTGGGTACATACTACTGCATGTTGAATAGGTTCACGCCCGCTCGCCATCAGAGGCGGACCTAGGAAGGCACAAGGGGTAGCACATGAACCATATATTTAGGAAAATACACTTTTAGAACAACCCCCTCTCTCTGTCTCAGTTTCCCTTGAATCGCACTCAACATTTTCTCCATTAATTGAAGCGTAGTTCACTAATAAATGGATAAACCCTAGATTATGAAATTGATATGATGATTACAAAAAAAAAAAAAACAACTTACCTCTTCTCTCTTCTCCCTGATAGTGATGGTAATTGTTTCTGGATGATGAATTATTGAAAGTTTTAGGAGCTAATTATTCAGATTTAAGTTCAATCAAGGAATTTACTTGAAGTATATGATGCTTTGTTTTGACTTTTTGAGTTGTATATGGTTCATAGTCACTTCAATTGAAAAAAAAAAGTACACTTGCTTTGAAAGAATCTTTGGTGTGAGTATGGTATTATATGAACAAATAATGTAGCTGTTTTATTTCAATCTTCCTTTTCTTCCCGCGTTGGAGCCAGAGTTGTTTTTGACATTTTGGAGGCCTAGGGCAAAATGATTAAAAAAAAATCATTTATTTATATAATTGTTAAATAGTTATGTAATTTGTTAATTCGTAAATAATTTTATATAATTTGTTAAATACTTTCTCCCTTTCTTTAATTGCACACATTTTCATTCACACTTCTCTTTTGACTTTCTTTTGTGATTTATCCATTAGAAAAAAATATAATTAAATATCATATTATTTTTTTTTTTCTGAAAATGAGAAATCATTACCTGTATCAGATGGTTCCAGAGTTTTTGATGATTGTAGTTCATTACAAATGAAGTTTATCATAAAGGATATTGAAGACCGTTTAGCTATTCGAGGCTTAGTGGATTGGGCAGTTTCTGTACTTGACACTTCTTTGTGGTATGAAAAGCAATTGTGTTCTCTTATTCCGGGTCAACATGGAGGATTTGCAGCAATACACTATTCAATCTTCTCATAAGCTGTTGGTGCAAACATTAAGGTGTTTCTAAATCCTAAAACAGGATGTGATGATGTTTGTTCTAAGATTTGGGGTAGCCTTATTGCTCAATATAGTGGCTATGGCTATACATCGCGCTTTAACAAAGACTACTACCGGATTGTGTTATTCGAGAAGATTAAGGATGATCTAATTCAAGTGAGTGATGATTCGAGAATACCACTTTCAAGATCTATGATTGTTGTTCCATCATATGCCTCTCTTATTGTCAATGTAGATATATAATTTGGCAAATCTGATGAAAACTTTTCATGTGTAACAAAAATTGAAATTGGTGAAGGTTTCAAGATTGTAGAGACAAACGGTTATCTTCTTCGTATTGAGGTCGATTAGTGTGAGATTAAGTGATAATTATCGTATTATTCAGATTTAAGTTTAATCAAGGAATTTACTTGAAGTATATGATGCTTTGTTTTGACTTTTTGAGCTGTATATGGTTCATAGTCACTTCAATTGAAAAAAAAAGTACACTTGCTTTGAAAGAATCTTCGGTGTGAGTATGGTATTAGATGAACAAATAATGTAGCTGTTTTATTTCAACCTTCCTTTTCTTCCCGCGTTGGAGCCAGAGTTGTTTTTGACATTTTGGAGGCCCAGGGCAAAATGATTAAAAAATATCATTTATTTATATAATTGTTAAATAGTTATGTAATTTGTTAATTCGTAAATAATTTTATATAATTTGTTAAATACTTTCTCCCTTTCTTTAATTGCACACATTTTCATTCACACTTTTCTTTTGACTTTCTTTTGTGATTTATCCGTTAGAAAAAAATATAATTAAATATCATATTTTTATATTTACTTAAATCAATAACTAGTAATCATCAATAAATAATAACCAATCAATAATCCATAAGTATATATATTTCAATAACTATATACTTAACGACACACTAAAAATATTCGTGTTGATTCTTGGGTTGATAATGCATCATTCTTTTTCTGCCTTTTTTGTCATTCTCGTATGAAAAATATTTGTGTAAAATAGAAATGCATATAAAGATGATTAGTAAAAGAAAAGTCTAATTTAATAAAATAATGAAAAAAATTACCATAATAAGTCGAACTTTAGGTGATCTTCCAATATTAAGTCAACTTTAATAAATTAAAAAATAAGTCTAACATTAATGTTTTATATTCCATGAATAATTTAAGTACTAGATTTGACTTGTGACCAGTCAAACAAGTCATCAATTGACTTTTACTATAATTAACTCTCAATTAAATAAGAATTGACTTAATTAAAAACAAAATATAGCTTAATATTAATTTTAAATACAAAAATTATTTTTAATTTTAATTATAACAATTAATTTTTAAAAAAGATTGGGGTGCCGGGTTTGGTGTAGAGTGTTGGGTGGTCATAGGTTCGTGTCGATTAGGGTGGGTAGGAGTTGTGTGGGTTCGATCGATCGGCTAGGTTGGGGCTAGGTGGGAGTTCGCCGCATGAGTGTGGTTTGAGAGTAAGGGTTTGGGTTTGGGTTTGGGTGGGAGTTCGCCAAATAAGTGGGGTTCGAGAGTTAGAGTTAGGGTTTGGGTGGGTGTTCGCTGGAATGGTTGAGACACTAGTGTAAAGTCAAAATGTATCTAATAAAAGGAATATATGGAGTATTAGAGCAACTCCAATGGTAAGCTAATTAGCAAATTAGCTTTTTAGGCCACATAAGATTTTAAAGCTAATTTTTTTGTAGCTAGTTTGTGCCTTGCCTACTAGCTTGTGGTGTTTGCCAGAAAGAAGAAGAATCTGTCATGCATGCGTTAAAAGATTGCAATTTAGCCCAACCAATCTGGAGTAAGTGCAATTATTCTATGGTTTTGTCTCAATCTCTTTATAGTATGGGTGGCTGGTGGGAGCACTGTTTTGGTAATTTTGGAGAGGATATGGTGAGTTTAATTACCATGTGTTGGGCTATGTGGGGCGCAAGGTACAAATGGATGATTGAGGGTGAAAATTCGAATGTTGAGCAAATTGTTGCCTATGCTTTAAAGATTAATACGAAGGGGCATGAGTTGCGAAAGTTAAATAACATGGGGAATGGAGGGATGGAAAGAGTGTCTCTGTGGGCGGGTCTCCTCCGGCATCTGGTGTGGTTAAAATTATTGTTGATGTTGGTGTTTTGGGGGAGGTGGGGGACGGGGCTGGGTGCAATCTGCAGGAATAGTGAGGGGGTGGTGCTTTGGGGAGCTACGGTGTAGTGGAGTGAAAAATGAGAGACTAAGATTGCAGAGGTGAAAGCGGTATTTTGGGGCATGAAGATTGTGAGACACAAAGGGTAAGAGCTTCATTGGGATCGAGAGTGATAATCTAGTGGTGATTGAGGCAATGAGGAAGCATTTGTATGGCTCCAATTCCCTTTCATCTGATTATTAAGGATATTCTAGATTTTTTTTTTTTTTTTAAATTTTACTAGTGATTCATGGTCTTTTGTAAAGCGAGAGGGTAATAATGTAGCACACAAACTGACTTACTTTCAACCATGGAAGTTTGGCCAATGGGTGTGGAGTGATGTAATCCCTCCTCGCATTTTGGAAATTTCTTCGATTGATGTAGATGGTTTTTTTTCAAAAAAAAAAAAGTATTAAAGTTGTCATTTTCAAAGTTATTCACTAATAATTTTCTGGTTTACACGGATCACTAACCAACTCATACAATTAACTAACTCATACAATTCTACACTTGCTAGTCTGCAACTGCATTTATAATAAAATGTAGGTGATCGTCAGCTGATGTTAAAACCGCAAAGGTAACACTACTTATACAATTGCATAGTTTACACTTCACATGACACAATTAATTTGTCATAATGGCCACGACAAAAGAGTTATCCTAACCACTTTTTTTTTTTTTTTTTTTTGAGGAAAAACTCATCCAAACCACATTTTTTTGAGGAAAACTCATCCTAACCACATTTAAGACATGATAACTTGTAATTGACTTATGTTACCATACTTTCCTTTCGTTTGTTGTAAACTCAGTTTGATTAATGTAATTTCAGCCGTTTTCAAAATATTTTTTTTAAAAAGGAAGAAAAAAATAAATAAATAAATGAATAAATAAATAAAAACTTACAAACAAATTATACAAGCTTTGGTGTGTGAAGATAGTATTTGAGAAATGGCAGTGTAAAGATAAACTAATAATCTGTACTTTTTAAAACTGTTTTACTCTAAACCCTTATAAGGTCTGCCTTGCCCCATAATGACGATCGTTTAAAGACTCAGCCTATTTATTTATTAGACGGATCTAACCCATTAATAACTGTGGCGGGTCATGGGTCAGGGCTTTTAATAGGGATCCAAGGCGTCCAAAGCATTGAAATGCTCTATTGAAGCGCATTCAACGTTCTCCATTGAAGCGCAGTTGTCGTTCTCCGTCGAATCTAGTTCTTGTATCCCCCATTGAAGCAGCTTCTGAGGTAAGTTGTTTGTATTTGTTATCATCATATCAAATATCACTAAAATTATGAGATAATTGAATCAAATATCCCTAAAATTGTGAGATAATTGAATCAAATATCCCTAAAATTATGAGATAATTGAATCAAATTTGGTTGCTAATGTATTGCACAACACTTTAATGTTAGGATTCAACAATGAAATCAGAGCTCTTATCCCTGGGCCAGGGCTGCCGCCCCTCCTGCCTTTCCTCGGGGACGGGCCTAGTTGGAGCCTGACTATATAGTTATTTGTGAATTCAAATACTTAATCCAGTTGAAAATTTTTGTTCACTTTCTTGTATTCTTTTGACCCCAACGTATTGATGATTATGCAGTTAATTTATTCATTTCTTGATATGGATTTGGATCTCAAGCAGTATGCTGAAGAGTATTACAATGTTTCGATAGAGGAGATTCACAAAATTAGAGCTGAGAATTATAGTAATGCGTGGTTTGATGCAACAATCATATCTCTTCATGAGAGGAGGGATTGGGAAATTTCTTTTGGTAGACGTGCTCTCCGCACACAGCCCCTTGCTCATGTATTGTCAGTAGCTTTCAAACCAAAAGATGGAAGTAGAGATATAAGTCGCATGCTATGTATGGTTACATCTATGTTGAGTATTTTGATTCGAAAAATAATGTGGTGTCTGAGTTGTATAAAAGAGAGAGGGGTGAAGCTGAGATCTTAGGAAGCGACGGGTTGTTGACATTATTACTCATTGTGGCCATATTATGCATGTATGCCATTGATCAAAAATAAAATAACTCTGAAGTTATTTGATGATACTGACAACATTATTGCAAGATCTTTCTTTTTGGATGAAACAAATTTTGAATTTGATTATGAACAAGTCAAGTCTATGTCCATTGATTGCGAGCAAGGGTCTATCATTGTTAATTACATTTGTATTCCATTTGGGGTTCATTGCCGAATAGAGATCAAGGTGTGTAGCAGACAAGGTAAACAACATGATGGTTTGAATGTGAATGGAAAGATTGTTGCTCGTTATGCCAACACATATGGGAATTATTCTTCAGAAGATTGTGTTCTGTTTGAGAAGCAAGATAGTGACTTCCCTGTTGAGATCAATCCTGCAAAACGGTTTCCACTTTCAAGATGTTGGGTGTCATTACCTTCTTATTCTTCTCTTATTGTGAACCTTAATTTGTATGAATTTAAAACAATGCGTAAAATTGTTGATCAATCAGTGAAGTTGTCGGTTGAAGATGGGAGAATAACATCAAGTTCAATCTTGCTGGATGATTTAGCTATTCATGTTCATGTCGCATGGTTCTCGCCTGATGTGGTTGGACAGCGGATTGATTCTAAGATTGGATTCCCATCTAGCTTTGAACTCTCGTGGTATGTTGCCTGTTTATCTATGCTTAAAAAATATTATATGATCTATCTTGCTTATATGTCAATAATATCTTATTTGCTTGGAAAATGTCTGTTTTTGTTTTTTTGGGTATCATCTAATGAAATCCAATAAAATCCATAATGTATGTTCGTATGTTTTCAATTGTCAAATGGTGCGGCAATTTTACCCAATGAATGCCTACTTGTAATTGTGACTTTGTTTTTGGGGCTGTGTTTTGCCTAAAATTTATCGGTGTAGGTTAGATTTTACTTGGACATTTTTCCATCTATCTAGTATTAATTTTTTTTGGTTAAGTGGAAGTTGTAGAATAAATGTGATTCTAAAGACTTAGGCTGTAGCATGGATTATTCTGTAATGGTGTATTGCTTTCATTTTTCTAATGCACTAAGTGCTTCTTAGTCGATTTGGCAACTGAGCTTGAATTCGAATTAGATTAATATCGGATGTTAGTTAAGGTTGGTAGAATTCAATTGACAAGTTTATTATCAGATTTTCAATAGAGTTGTAGGGAGTTAATAGGTCTTTTAGCTATCTCATGGTAATAATATTTACTTATACTTACTAAGTTTGAATTTGGAATGTTATATTTTACATAATCTGACTACATATACTGCTGGAATGCTTCAGTCTACTTTATTCTTTAACAGGGATGATTGTGAGATTTGATTTACGTATTGTTGTGTGTATGAACAACAATGCTAAAAATTGGGTAATGTATGGATATCAAGTAGTATTTTTTTTTGGCTTTATATCAAATATAAAAAAGATTCCGAGGTTAGATTTATTTGTGAGGTACTCTAGTTATAATCAATATCCATGGACTATTGTACATGGCTTTTGGTTGTTAATTGATATTGGAAGATAGATGAGCTTGTCTTGTTCATGAACTAGTGAAGTATCAAATGGGTCTTATGATTATGCTTAAATGCCAAAATATTGGACTATTTGATTGTGATTATTGAGAAAGTTAAAGGACTTCAAACCATTTGGATATAAATATCATGTGAATGTGAATGTATATATTATTGATAGAACAATGTCTACTACAAGAGGGGGGGTGAATTGTAGACTATAGAAAATTTTGCGGAATTAAATTATCTACTAAGAGAGAAGACACTCGAGATAGGCAATGAATAATTTCACTATGTAAAGATGAATTACAATCGCTAATATTCTGCCTAGACTCAAGTTCTGTGAGGAACTCAAGTTACCCAACTACGATCCCTCAATCGCAGTTTCACTCTCTTTGTGATTCTACTCCGAATCACTTGTACAATGTGAAGAACTCTCTCAAGCCTCACGCTTACAACTCTCACAAACCCCAATCCCAATTACAAAGTAATTACAAGGATTTCCCTAATGCACTTGAGAAACTCAAGGATGGAAGGAACTCTGGTTTCAAAACACTTAGAAACTTTTACGCTCAGAAAACTTAAGTTGTTTTTCCACACTTTAAAACAGCAACGTTGAATGCTTTTTATAGGGAGATTAGTTAAGCCTCAATCATGTTCCCACTTTCCCCTCAATCCCACGTTCACCATAACTTGGAAGTTAAAGTGTACGTTGAGGAAGAGGAGAAACATGCTTCACTGACTTGTCTCCCAAGTTCAACATGAATCCATAATTTTAGGCAACTGAAAAATACTCAGTCAAAATCAGTTTAAAAGAATATTTATTAAAAAGATAAATATTTATTTATTAAAAAGATATTTAAACAATTAATTAATTTAAAATAAACTTATCTTTTAAATTAAAGAATTATTTAGATTTTATTTGTTTGTAAAACAAATCTTTTCAAACTGATTTTATCTTTTCCTTAAATCAAGGACTTTGAAAATCGTTTTAAATCTCTCGTAAAAATCAAGGACTTCAGGAACTTCGAGTTTCATATTAGTTCCTTCCAACACTTTTGCTTCTTACGTACGTACAGTAATATACTAAGTATTTGGAGCTTGTGAGGATATCTTGAAAGCTTGCACATAACGTCAAGTCTTCCAAACTCTTTTGTTCCTACTCCGGAACATGTAGTTTTGTACCTGAATCTTTCTGTTCAACCAAGACTTATAAACATCATTAGTCAGAGTTTGTTTTATGTAAGTCAATCGTCAAAATATTAAGGTAGTCAATTCAACAATTATTTAATATGTTATTTGAATACGGAATGAATTTTTTCCTTGGATTTTGCTTGAAATTTTGGTCAGGAATCTTCGTGCTCATCAGAGTAAGCCATGGGCATCTCCTGCCTTGGAGATATTCTCTATCTTTTTTGGTCGAGGAAGGCAAAAGACAGTTCAAATTTATGGCTCAATTGAGGTTTTATCGGATGATGATGACATGATTTGTTATATCTTTAACAGAGATGAAAAAGATGCATTGGTATTATCTGAAAATGAGAAATCATTACCTGTATCAGATGGTTCCAGAGTTTTTGATGATTGTAGTTCATTACAAATGAAGTTTAGCATAAAGGATATTGAAGACCGTTTAGCTATTCGAGGCTTAGTGGATTGGGCAGTTTTTGTACTTGACACTTCTTTGTGGTATGAAAAGCAATTGTGTTCTCTTATTCTGGGTCAACATGGAGGATTTGCAGCAATACACTATTCAATCTTCTCAGAAGAAGCTGTTGGTGCAAACATTAAGGTGTTTCTAAATCCTGAAACAGGATGTGATGATGTTTGTTCTAAGATTTGGGGTAGCCTTATTGCTTAATATAGTTGCTATGACTATACATCGCGCTTTAACAAAGACTACTACCGGATTGTGTTATTCGAGAAGATTAAGGATGATCTAATTCAAGTGAGTGATGATTCGAGAATACCACTTTCAAGATCTATGATTGTTAATCCATCATATGCCTCTCTTATTGTCAACGTAGATATATTATTTGGCAAATCTGATGAAAACTTTTCATGTGTAACAAAAATTGAAATTGGTGAAGGTTTCAAGATTGTAGAGACAAACAGTTATCTTCTTCGTATTGAGGTCGATTAGTGTGAGATTAAGTGATAATTATCGTATTATTTAGGAACTCTTTTAGTCATTAATCTTAGAGTAGAGATTTTGCTAGTGATGTTATGTTAATGTATTACTTAGGAACTCTTTTGGTCTTTGCCTTACTCTTCTTAGAGTAACGGTTTCCCAAGTGATATTATATTATTGTTCAGAGCATTGCCATTGGTGAGAATTTTATTTGCTCATGGGCATATTTGATGGGAAAATGAAATGCTCACCATTGTAGATGGTGAGAAAATTTGATCAAGCCAAAAAAATCCCATGGGCAAAATGAAATTTGCCCATAGCGTGAGCATTTTCGTGTATGAACAGTGAAGGAAGTAGGCCCCACAGCAGGTCAGACGCAATTAAAAAAATTTGGCTGGGCCCTTATCAAAACGACGCGTTGTGATGGAGTGGTCTGAAGGGACGCTTCCAAAACGCGTCGTTTTGACGCTGAGAAAAAAAAAAAAAAAAAAAAAGAAATTGCTGGCAGAGGCGCGTCAGATTGGTTGCCGAATAAGAGTGCGCCACGTGTCTTGCGCAGGAGATTAACCAATGAGAAAATACTAGCCGTTTACAACGGTAATATTATTTCTAACTGATTTTCCGAAAAATATATTTGTTAAAAAAAAAAAAATTACCAACGGTCATAAAATTTAATTCTCTATAAATAGACATGCATTTTGATATATTTTGATATAATTTCGTAAACACTTTAAATCCTCCACATTTTTTTTTCTTAAGTATTATTAATTTGTAGAAGAATATTTTTGTTGCAATTCACCCATATTCAGGTAATTTTTTTTTTTTTAATATATAAATTCAGTTATGTTATAAAATTAGTATATATGTGATTTTTTGGAAAAAAAAATATTGTAATGTAAGTGCATTATGTAATTGAAGAAAGTTGTTGATATGTTCTCCATAAATTACTAAATTTGTAGTTAATAAAGTGTTTCAATTATTGGTTAATTTTTTTTTCTAATAATATATACATTTAGTTATGTATTATAATTATTATATGTGTGATTTGAGAAAAAAAAAATTGTAGGCCATATAATGTAATTGCGTTATGTAATTTAACAAAGTTGTTGATATTTTCTCCATACATTACTAAATTTGTAGTTAATAAAGTGTTGCAATTATTAGTTTATTTTTTTTTTCTAATAATATATAAATTTAGTTATGTATTATAATTATTATATGTGTGATTTTTTTACTTAAAAATAATATTGATGGACATGTAATGTAATTGCATTATGTAATTGAAGAAAGTTGTTGATATTTTTTTGGATTTGTTGTCATTTTAATTTGTAAAAATATTTATATTTTGTTTTTTGATGCAGAATCTTTTAATGGATCCAAACAACCCAAATTTCTGACAACAATTTTCGGGTTTTAGTGATGATTTCCTTACTAATCCCGAGTTTCAATTGTTCTTGCAAAGAATGGGCAATACGTCTTTGCAACCACCTCCACAATATCAGACACCCACTCAGTTTCCCCTACGAAACCATGCTAATGAAGATCGTACACCTGAAACTGAACATGATAGCAACACACAATTCGATGAGAGCGAAGAGGAAAGCGTACTAGAGACGCCGCAGTATCCTCCACCAGTTCCCACACTAAAATTCAACGAGGTTGCTGCACGAGCGACTCGAATTTGGTCTGTTGCGGAAGATGAAGCTCTGATTGGGCTGTACTTGCAGATCAGTGAGAATGCTATTAAAGGTACGAGCCAGAAAGCAACTTCCCTTTGGCGCGATGTACACGCAGCATATCAAATGGCTCATGCGGAGAAGCCGCATATACTTCCGCCAAGACCTATGAAGAGTCTGACATCGCACTGGAGAAGGTTGGCAGCAGACACACTACAATGGATATCTTGCTATGATGAAGCGGGTAGACTTCCGGAGGGAGGGAGTGGTTACAACGAAACTGACCGTATAAAAAGTGCGTCGAAGCTTTTTCATCTCGCCCAAGGTCGCAATTTCGCTTTCCTCACACGGTTGAAATGCTTAATAAAGATCCAAAGTGGAGGCCAAAGCTGAGATGGTCCTTGTCAAAGAAGGAAAGAAAAGTTGTTTGTGATGTTGAGGAGCAAGGTAGTGCTGGAAGTGGGAAGAGGTCCAGAGATGATGGAGGGGATGAAACCCCTACGGATGGTTTTTCATCTGGAGGAATACAACGACCTAAAGGTGTGAAGAAAGCAAAGGCCAAGCGTAAAGGGAAAGAAGTAGCTTCAGACAGTGGTTCGTCTGAGCTTAGCGAACGAATGAAGGAATTCGCAACAATTCGCGAGAGGGAGGCCATTCTGAAGGAAGAGCGGATCAAAATTGAAAGGGACAAGGAACAGAGGAAAAGGGAGGAACTTGACATTCATAAGATGAAAACCTGGTTTGATATGGTGCAAGCTATGAAGAATTCGCCTACGCCACTCACTCCTGAAGAAGAGTCGTACAAGAATTTTTTACTGGGTAAATTACAGGGCTTTTAAGCATGTTTGGTTGTAGTAGGTGTACGCTTTTATTAGTTAAGTTTTTAATTATGCGCAATGTAGTCTTTTATGTTTAACTTGTATTAGTGGTGTGTTTAATTTCAATGTCATATGTAAACTTGTATTCTGATTTTCCAATATTGAATGACAAGTTGTTTAACAAGTTGATTTCAGTTGTCATTGTAAACTTTTTCCAATATGTAAACTTTTTTTCTGATTTCACTTTAACTTCGGGTCATTCATAGCAACATAATTGCAATAACTCTTTATCATTGAGTAGTCACATTTTTGTCATTGTGTGGTCACATGTTTCTGAATTCACTTTGTCAGTATGCTTTAACTTTAGGTCATTCATACCGACATAATTGCAATAAGTCTTTGTCATGGTTTAGTCACATTTTTCTGAATTCACTTTGTCAAGATTTGTCATTGTCAACTAGCATAGTATACCTATTCTGTGGCTGAAAATTTGATTGCTTTAGTTGGTGTGGTCATTCAGATTTGTAACCACATATTCATTTGATTTATTTGCTATATATAGTAGGCATGGCACATATCCACAACCACACCAATTCAGAAAATTACAATATTAATACATGATGTATTCCAGACCATCATCAAGTTCAAGTTCAAGTTCATCTTCTTCCAATAATGAAGAATATGATCAACTCGTTGATGAACTCTTCACATACCAACCCCCATCTTTCCTCATGCCCCAAACACAATCCCAACGTACTTAAAAAACACGTAGAGGGGGTACGAACAGAAGAGATAGGGAAATGGGACATGCCAGGCTGTTTAATGATTATTTTTCCGATAATCCTGTGTACAACACCACCCAATTTAGAAGAAGATTTCGTATGCAATGACCTTTGTTTTTACGTATAATGAACAAGGTCGTTGAAGGTGATGTTTACTTCCAGCAGCGTAGGGATGCAACTGGAAAGTTAGGCTTATCACCTCTGCAAAAATGTACAGCCACGATACGAATGTTAGCCTATGGCATGGCTGCAGACGTTGTTGATGAATACGTTCGAATCAGTCAGTCAACCGCTCGAGTTTCCCTACAACGTTTTTGTGCCGGGGTCATTGACCAGTTCGGAACCGAGTACATGCGAAACCCTACAACTGATGAATTGGCCTGGATACTGCATCAAAATGAACTGCATGGTTTTCCAGGCATGATAGGCAGCATTGATTGCATGCATTGGGAATGGAAGAACTGTCCAACAGCTTGGAAAGCGCAGTACGCCAGTAGGAACAAGAAAGCAACGCTAATACTGGAAGCCGTTGCGGATCAGGATTTATGGATATGGCATTCCTTCTTTGGTATTCCCGGATCTTGTAATGATCTTAATGTGTTGTATTGTTCACCAGTGTTCGATGAGGTTCTGCATGGTCGAGCTCCTCCGGTAAATTTTACGGTTAACGGCCATGAATACAACATGGCTTATTACTTAGCCGACAGCATTTATCCGAAGTGGGCAACTTTTGTTCAGGGTATCACATTCCCTCAACTTGCCAAAGATAAAATGTTCGCTGACCACCAGGCTGCCGCTCGAAAGGACGTTGGAAGAGCTTTCGGTGTTTTGCAAGCTCGATTTGCAATTATACGAAAACCGTCGCTGGCGTACGATGAGGACATACTGCGGGACATAATGAAAGCATGCATCATTATGCACAACATGATTGTTGAAGATGAGCGTCACAACTACACTCGAGCCGAAGTTCTAAGAGCCTTCTATGAAGAAGATCAACAAGAATCAACACCAGCATCAACATCTACAACGCCACCGTTTGAATTCAACGTAGGCCAACCTACCAACTTTGATTTCAACGCATTTCTACAGCGAAAAGCTTCCCTCCGTGACAGAGAAATTCATCTATCTCTAAAACGTGATTTAGTCGAACATATTTGGCAACGATACGGGCCACGTAATTAGGGAGAAATTAACACGACTTAAATAAAGCCAAGTACTACGGCGTAGCTACTTTTCCATACGCAGTCGAGTTATTTTTTAGTTGTTGTGTTTATTTTATTTCCGACGCAATTAATTACGCATGACGTTGCAAATGTAATTGGTTTCTAGTATTGTACCGCTTTTAAAATAAATAAAAACATTTAACAAATTTTGAGCTTTTTTTTACAATTTTTTTATATAACGTACTTAATTTTACGACAAATTTTAACGATAAAAAAGACAAAAATAAAAAAAATAAGTTACACAAATTTTAACTAGTTTTTATTTATTTGGAGTAACATTGTTAAAATATAAATGAAATAAATAAATAAAGAAGTGTTTTGTAGGAGAGAGAAAGTAATGGTGGGGTATTGAAAAAGTAAGAGAGAGAGAGTGGTGGGTGGGCATTTTTTTTGCTCACCATTGGGAGAGAAAATGTGAAAAAAATTTGTCCATGAGCAAAACTGATTTGTTGAGAGAGAAAGTGGGTAGAGAGAGAGTGGGTGAGCATTTTTTTTGCTCACCATTGAGAGTGGTCTCAGTATTATCTATGAACTCTTGTGGCGTTTGCCTTACTCTGAGCTATTATGTTATTATATTTATATTAAAAAATGCAGTTTTAACTCCATGCACTTGGTTTTGTCTGGTTTTCTTTGAGTTTACACTTTACAGGGCCTTCATAATGGTAGCATCCTAGCTTGTTGGCTCAACTATTGTCAATTGAAAGATTTTTCTGACGGTTTATTCTTAGTGTTGATCATTGGAAATGCTTAGATAACAATTGTGAATTTTATATAGTTTGCTTGCCCACCATCACCATGTGTCCTTTGTTGAGTAAGATGTGTATTCTGAAGCCTGGTGTATCTTGCTCAAGTGTTACGCCTAAATGTACTACAGTGTTGGATTTTTTGAGGCATGGTCAGGAATGATAAGAGTTATATAATATTGTCATGGCTGGTACCTTAATAAACTTATATAGTGATGAATTACATATCCTACCAGAAGTGCATCATAGGGCAAATTGGGAATTTTGGTTGCTCTGTTTGATAGCATGTTAAAACGTCACTTATGTTGAAACGTTTTTAAAGGGAATACAGCTTCAATGGATAGTATGCTACTGTTATCGACCTGAAATAACCAATCTTTGAGCTTTCTTGTATCGCCTTCTAATCCAACTATATGAGTATGATCATAGATGGGAGAACTCCATCTCAGTGGTCCATCTTCTTGTGCATTACCATGTAGAGACTGAGAAAGCGGCGCAAAAAAAGATGAGATTATTTCTGATGCTAGTAATATTTTCACTAATTTCCCCCAGCCTCTTTCCCATTTGGTATTTGGATGGAACCTTTATAGGGGAAAATCCATAAAGAAGTTTTCCTGAGCTATCTGACAAAAGCTGGCGATCTGCAAGTATTTCTTCAACTTCATAGACAAGCTCTTGCAAATCAGCTAGAGTGCATTTCAGAACCTCGTTTTTCCTTTTGAGCCTCTCTGCGTCCTTGAAGAAGCTTTTCATGTATTGGAGATCGGTTTGTACCTTCTGAAACTGATCCCTGTAACCAGTAGAACATTACCTTCCTTGACAAAGACTTTGAAGAGTCTTTCCAAACATACATTCACTTCTCTCCTGATTAAACAACAATGGCATTTCAGAATTGCAAGTCACAGAACGAAAAGAGAAAAGTGTGACATAATAAAAGAGCTCGCTGCTTGGATTACCTTGCTCTTGAGTAGCACAAGCCTGCTCACTTAAATCATTCATGATAACTTCAGGCTGTTGGAATGTAGATGGGTGACCTTAAGCAGTAGCATCTCGCTCATCATGCTGCGATTGCAAGTCTTCCGCAGATGCAACAAAACCTGGCTCTAGGAGGTTCCTTGCCTTAAAACAACAGTTAAGAACACAATGAGTGGCAGATTTCATGTTACAATCCAAGATGACATGAAAAATAACATCCTTTTTAGATCTGCAAACTTTATTTTATTTTGGGGTGGGAAAAGCCAAAAAAGGAATGGAACTTAATACTAGTATTGGAACATTTTAAACTGAGAATCCATCATACAATATCAGAGAACAAAGAGGTCGTTTGGTTTACAATAATTCTACAGGAGATCCAGCTTCCTAAGGCGTATGTGTTTGGTTAACAAAGACACATCAAGAAAAGATCAAGAAAAGTTCTAACTTCTCCACAAAATTGGGGAGGTTGGTTAACTAGTCCTTCATTCTAGGTAAATAAATCCCGCTGCCAACTAAACAGCTCACTAATTATTGCAATATCTTGAGAGGTGTAAGCTCCTCCTATGTCACCAAGCCACCACTCAAATTCCTAAATCTAAAAGGACCTACAATTAATAATCCACTCACCAGACTAATATCAACTATTCAAGCATCGAAATCCAAAAAAGATGTTCAAGCGTTTAGACTACATCTTCGCACTCAAATGACATCTCATGCACAACCATGAAGTCCAAATAAAAAAAATGCAAGAAATACTCGAACAATGGTCTTGGGAACTATCCAAATCTCAGCTGATCAAATTCAATTTATCAGAGCAAAAGTTAGCTTGTCAGCAGATCAATTTGTATACACAGATTCGCACAACTTACCACTAATCTGAAATCTTAAGGCATTCAAACATACATATAACAGATATCCATCTCATAACAATGATGAAAATTATAAATCATCATTAAATTTTCACAAATTAATACTGATCATAAGAAATGCTTGCAAATTAAGTACAAAACCAGGACGTTACTTAACAAACAAATTTAACTTCGCAAAACCACTCAATTTTAATGCAAAATCCCTCCATATATCAGGTCATTATATGTCCAATCCAAAGGCTCAACATTATAACTATCAAGAAGTGTTAGATGCCACAATTAAAACAATAAAGGGATCAAATAATTGACTTAATGGAGAGAATTACACATATACAAGTAAACAAATCAGTATCAAATAATCCCGAAAAATGAATCCTTCAGGCTTCAGTATTGTCTGCTGGAAGGTATTTACTCACTCCAGTCCAAAACAAGTGTCCATGTACTACCTGTTCTAATTTCGAGACAAACATATGACAAAGGGGAGAAAATATCAACGGTGAGAGTAAGTATCATAACATACTTCATTGTCCGTAAATCCCAGAGCTGGATTGCTGATTCACTAGTTAATGTAACAGAATTCACATCATGAGGATCCCATGCTCCACCAGCTAGGTAATGAAGCACACCACCTGATTCCTGTGACTGTACCTAGAACACACAGGAACATTCAAATAAAGAATCAGATGATGTTGAATTGAAAGCAGGCACATTTGCTTGAGATATACCACATTATAAAGACATAAATACGAATTGATTAGCAAAAATGAAGCCCAATGCAGACAAAGATACGGGTATGGTAGACTCATTAACCTTTTGGCTTTTGCAGCCTCTGTAACCGTAAATATGTCAAACTCACAAGCATTTTCTTTCCCCTTGTGCATTTTCAATTTTTACAACAAATCAACAATTATCCAAAATGGATGCCATGTGTGAAGGGGTTGTCAAGGTCACTGAGTAGTTTTTTATTCCACCTAGCACATAGTGGTAATCCTATTTACAATGATCCTAAAGAATTAAATTTATCAGAGAAAACGTGATAACATTGTTTATTTGGGAAAAGGAGCAAATAAGGGTAAATACTATAAAGACATAGACAATACAAGCAGATTTATACAAGTAATTGCAGCATTTGTTGTACTAAATGTAGGTCAAAGTTATAGTTAAAAAAAAAAAAAAAAAAGTAGGTCAAAGTTATGCTCTAAAGTTACTCAAATTTTATATCTGTTCGGGGAATCAGACACATATGTGTTAATAAGATTTGATCACCTAGAGAAAAAGTGACAGATAAGGATTTTCTTTATATGTGAAGTAACTATTTAATATATAAGTGGAGGAAAATTTAAGGATGATATGATGCTGAAGACAAACAATGTTGCAAAATTTGAAAAGTCATTTAGATACCAGAATGGATTGGATATAGTCCCTGATAGCTATAGTTGCTGACTGAGAAAACATAGTGGGAAAACTCAAGAAGTGGAATGAAGTAATGACCAAGTTTGGAACCCCTTTTGACTAAAAGCAGAACCATAGAAATATAGGATGCCTACATCATTTTGGACCTAAATTATAATTTTCATAATAGAGTTGAAACAAACACTCGGACAAATATCTGTGTCCAGTACTTGTACCCGAGTGGCCGAGTCTGAGTAATATAGTATGTAACAGTTTTATCTTCATATACAATTTAAATACAAATCTCAACTGAGTTAGGAGTAAGAGCAAGGCCGTGTTCTTATTAGAAAATTAATGAATTTTCTTGAATTTGTTTTTTTAACAAAGATTTGAATATCTTAGACTACTTTGACTTTCTAAGAAAATGTTTTCTTCTTAAACTGTTTCAGAAACCCTTGGACTCAGTTTCAAAGATCATAATATCATAATTATGGTGTGGTATCCTGTTAAGTAGTTCTATTTTTGGATTATGAACCAAGGGCTGATTGATGTCACTCACTGTTATAATTTAGAATTTGTTTAGGACATTGAATTTGTGCCTAGAATCTGTCCTGTTACAAACAAAATTGAGAGCTGAGACAAGTTCAGTTAGACAAAATAATTAACTGGAAGATTTTGTGTTCTATTGTCCTTTTATTGCCCCTTCTTTAAGTAAATCCATGAAGGTAACAAGATATACTGCTCATAAACACAGTTGTGAAGTATTAGGATATTTATACGTAGTATTTCATATCTTTTTGAGTTTTCATGCACTGTCCTTGAGTTACAAAGACTAACAATCTCGTGATTATCAATCAAACAGACAACTAACAGGCTCTCTTTACTTTTGGGCTGCAAATTTAGCAGGGCCAAAATAGGGGCCGTTTGCGTCTTGGTGCTGTGCATGGTTTGAGACTATAGGTCTTATTGCTGGCATAGGTACTCAGGTAAGTAAACTACTCTGAAACCTAAAAGCTTCACTCATCAAAAGAATTAGTTCAAGACCTCAGATCAAGCTGTTTTCATGGTTGTTTTGCAGGCTTATGCAGGAACAGAAGTTCTGCAGAGCATTATATTGCTGTGCACTGGAACAAACAAATATGGAGGATACTTTGCCCCAAAATGGTTGTTTTTATGCATTTATAGTTGTGAACCCGTCACCAAGTGAATAAATATGGATTAATTATCTCAAGCTTAGAAAGAGACATCTTTCATTAAACTGGTAACTCGTTTAAGGTCCTTTATCATTAGGCTAGTTCATGGTCTTGATAAATAGACCAGCTCTCCATATTCACCACTTACTCCTATTTTGTCCATTCTTTGATCATTTTTAGGCTTCATCATAATTAGTGCATATTGGGAAGATTAGTGAAACACTTAGAAAAGTTTATTACAAATGATAAAAGTAATATTAGACCATATGTCCATAATAGAAAAGCATAGAGGAAGGTGGTTTAGTATTATCTTACAATTGTAAGCTGATAGAAATAAATTTGCACCAAGGACAATTTAAAGAAACATCAGCAAATGCTGTAGGAAGCAGGAGCACTTTCACACCTCAAACAGACGAATTATAAAAGTCCTAAAATCTGAAGAGCTCAGCTTTTAAAAAATTCAACACAAGTAGCTAAGTCACTTCTCCAGGCAATGTAAGACGAAGCTCAGAGGAAATGGGAAACTGCCACAATCTTTCTGTTATATACAGGTACAGCTCAATTATGAAGTAGGGCATACAAAAATTATATCAAGGACATTCTAGATTTATGCTTGTTGCAAATACTACATCACAACTTTATACTTCTCAACTATTTTTCATTGCAAATTACCTCAATTTCTAAATAACTAAGTTGAGAGACCAAAAGAAGTAAGAATTTCATATTTCAAAATTTCCAGTCCACGACCTTTACCTCAGAAAATAGGACCCACAAAGTGAAAACAATATATACCCTTCTCTCCTCTCCTATTAATCATGTCCATCAAAGTGGGAAGGGGCCATTGTGGGCTTAGCTTTTTCATAAACATATACATCTCCAATTTTAGGGACCCAAAGTTTTTTCATGAAACCGAATTTCACTGAGAGAGGATCCAAATACCTGAGCGGTCTTCTTTGAAGAATCCAAACTCCACAAGAACAGATTCTGCTCATCAATGCTAATTAATTTATCATGCCTTCCTATAGGCCACCAAAGAACACTGCAGAATAGACACATTAAGTAACTATAACATTCAAGAATGCAAAAACTGATAAGTAAATGTTTTTGATTAGTCAGCAAACTACTGCAGACGGCCACATGCCAGACAGTATAAGTATAATGTCTAACAAAATCCGGGAAAATTTTACAGTAAAAATTAAGGACCTGATCAGAAACAGAAAGAAGGGGAAACAAGCAATTGAAGGATCCAATCCAGATAGCAGAGCACCACACAAAACAAGGAGACCAGTCTCCTCTTGTGCTTGAAGTAAATGGGCTGATTGTCAAATGCAAGAGAGTAATGGATATTGAATACTGCTTGTTCTAAACTCCCCCTCAATACTTCTTAATACAATAACCAATGCCAATCGTTTGCGCTTCAGCCTAACATTAACCTATCAGTCAGTCTCTAACACTCCGAATTCCAAAACTTAGCCATAAATCTCCAAACCTGAGAGAAAATCCTAATATTCTTAAATGAGAAAGCAATGGCATGAGCATCTTTTATGCATCAGTAAATGGCATAGTTCCTACTTTCTCAAATTCTTATTTCATCTTTCCTTTCTTCAACTCGATAACTAATCTTTAATGACAGACAGAGAATCATAAAGTTACACTTGGAGGTGATAGCATAGCTAAAATTTAAAAGGGATCACCCATGTACAGAGTAGAAGGAAAGGATCAGATAAGTCTCAGCACCAAAATTCACATGTAATGTAAAAATGGTAACTAAAAAAGTAAAGTCAACATGATGACTAAGATCCCTGACTGAGTACGAAGCAAACAAATCAGAACATTCTCCAAAAATGTATAACTGAAAGCTCACCATTTAATTTTACTACTGTGTGCATCAAGAGCAGCAATCCTTTCCAACTGAGGCGAATTTAACTGGCCATACAATTCAGGAATCTGCCATATGGCTGCTCCATATGATTCACCTTTATATAAATGGGAAAAATGGTAAGTAACTAGATGGAAAATTTAGAAGGAAAAAGTAATTTTAGTAACTTGGTCGCGGGTATTTGTTATAATCATTAGCGAGAAGAATCCAATTCTCTCCACCATTAAAATTTAGAAGCCGAATAATGCAATCTTACGGAGTATATTACATAAATTACATATGCTCTGGGACAGAAGGACATGTTATTATGAGGTTCATGTTTGAAGAAGATTTCAATCAAGCGGAATCTCTCATCATTAAGGCTTATTATTTAAAGTTTTTCTGGTCTCCTTGGTTTGGTTCGTGGTTTGAATCTTCTATTGTACCACAGCATGAGAGAACCTTAGATAATGGTGAATAAACAAATATGTGCATGGAATAAATATATGAGCGTAGATAGTAGATAAACCAAACAGATTCAGTTGTCATAGTTTGGTTCGAAAAATTGGAGCTGTCTTGCTGATGGATAATGCAGGTATGCATTAAACAGGCAACATTATCATTACAACGTACCTTAGATGAACAAAAACGTGTTTGACTAATTGACTCGATGCATTCCACTTTCTTTTTTTTTTTTTTTTTTTTTTTTTTTTTTTTTTTTTTTTTTTTTTTTTTTGACGGGTGATCTTAACACTTTGAAACTGGAAATTTGAATTATATCAGAAACTTTTTTAGATAAGATGTAATCATTCAGGAGGATGCTTATATCTGGTTTTGTAAGTATGCCCCAATACATTCCTAGGAAACACCTTGTAATTTCTCCGCAATAAAAGAATATCTTGACACAAATGGTATTCCTTTTCCCTCTCTTCACCGGCCCACATTAAACGACATTTCAAGTTCTGAATTCAGATAAAAATGAAAATACACATGAACCAAGTGAAAAAATAGTTTCGACAAATAACAATCATCAACAATCACATTCCAATATATCGACCAAATGTGCACAAAGACATCAAGTAAAGTAGCATTTTCTACAAGTCCAACTACTATCAAATAAATCGAAACGCAAAGAAAGCAGTAAAAATAATCAATGAATTACCATTGAAAAAGACGGTAGAGAAGATACGCTGATCAAAAGGACAAGAACCCGGAAAACCAGAAATGCGCCAAAAGTTCGAATCCTTTTTAAAATATATCAATATCATCCAAACATTAGGGTATCAGATTCCCAACATAGAGCTGATTATTTGTATGGTCACCCAAATGATCACTAGTGTACAATCATTATAACTCTAAACAAAGTGTAGTTTCCATCATATTCCCGGGTTTCGTTCTCATTGTTTCTGAGTGCCTGTGCTTCACCCGAAAGGATGATTCAGGCTGTCCCCTAGCTTTCTTTCCCTATCAATACGAAAAGAGCCTAAATAATACTTGTAATAGCCACTACATAATGCAATCTAATGCAGCACACTTTAAACAGAAAGAAATCAAAAACAAGAAATGCCCATGTATTAAACTCATCCAAAATTCAAATAGTTAGCAACAGAAATACATAAAAAAAATCCACAATTCAACAAATTTATCAATCTAAACACCAAATTTTCATAGAAACTACACATTACTAATTAAAATTAGATATACCCAAAAAAATGCAAACTAAAACAGCATTTAAAAATCAAAATAAAAAATTAAAAAATTACCTGACCAAAATCAACCTGGCAAAATCAATAAAAAAGATTAACTGGGCACCGCTCTTTGTCAGCAACTACAAGGCACAACTGCTTGCATTAACAAAACTATCCCCTCTGCCAAAAATAAGTATTCACACTGTCCAAACCCCCCTATAATTAGGGATTCACCGATGCACATTTTTTCCGAACATCTCAAAATAGTAAATGTGAGTGTTGATTCCAAAGAATTCAGATTTTCAGACAAAGGGGTATTTTTTTTATCTCTAACACTTCAAATTGCAAGATGCACATAATTTCAAGTACTTGAGAGAGTTAGAGTCATTATGTAGCATAATTGTCTACTCTCAGCAGCATAATTACATGCAACAAGAAAGAAAGGAATATATGAAGGCCCCATCTCAATCAGGTGACTGTAGCATCCATATCATCCTCAGAGTAGTGAAATCAATTATCTCCAATGAAAGGAAATAAACATCATAGCATTTGATCGGTGGGAAAAACCTCCTCAGGTTCTAATTTAAGCAATATCAATCTGCATTCTGCAACTGCCGCAGGGCAGTGGAAAAGTTGGATTAAGAGTTTATGGTCTTCATGCAAACATGGGGCTAAACAAAAATGTTAAACACTCCCCCAAATTTTAGGGGCCCCGAATTTAGTATATATCTTAAATAGTTTCATTGAGTTACAAGAAAATGAAATTGGAGCATTGATGAAGAGTTTGGTGTATTACAATGAGGTCTTGAGTTCAACTCTTTACTAACTAGTAACTACACTTTTTTTTAAGCATGACAGCTAGCCATCCATTAAACGTGGGACCAAAACTGCTCTTTTATTCCATTTTTCTGCCTCAATTTTCGCATATTTCATTAACATCAAATTAATTTCCAATTTTTTTTGGATGATGCTATAAGTAACCCTAAAGGGTATATATATACATTAAATACACTTTTCAAAATTGTACTCCTTTTTGAGCTGATTTCGCAGGTATTAAGAAAGTTAAATAAATATTGTTGCAAATTGGTGGGTATTTTAATGCAAATGGGATTATCATTTTTGGACTAAAATTTGGCCATAAGGGTCAAACTTTTGGGTACGCAGGGAGTATAAAATTAGGAATTCATTACAAAAACACACGTAAATTACTGTCATTAGTGTTTATATTTTTATGATTTCCTAACTTGATACGATTTTCTAGTGTGTATTTAATGCTTATATGTAATCATAAGGGGTATAGCATTTTTTTTTTTAATCCCCCAAAATAAATTTCATTTACCATTGTCATCTAATTTATTTCCAAAATCAACACTTAAATCTTTAATTTTTATAATGTAACAAAGTTTTTGTTTAATAAAAATTTGTTATTTAATTCACATACTCTCATGTTATTTTTTAATCACAATGTTGAAATTCATGCTTAACAACACATATTATAAAATCACAAAAAATTTGTCAACGTATACACCTTTTAATTACCATTTTTGCAAACAACTACCTTTTACTTTAAAGTTTGCGAACAACTACCTTATGTTGAGTTTTTGTTTTGGTACCACTACAATTTGACGGATTCCGTCAAAGTTTCCGTTAGTGAGACCCCATTCAACGATTTCAAACAAAATTAACACTAATTACATAGACTAGACCCCATTAAAACCTATTGTAAGCACCTTAATGCTATATCTAGTTAATTTAAACCCCATATTAATGCTAAATTTTGTTAATTTAACTCAAACACATGAAGTTTATAATTTACCTTGAATGCCAACCCTAATATTTAGCAAAACCATTAAACTCTCACCAAAAATTGAATTTTTGCCAAAATTTAGAGAATTCGAAACCTTAATTACAATGAAGATCATGAATCTTTCATTTTTGATTTGCCTAATTCACACCCAAATTCTGACGGAATACGTTAACTGGTAGTGGTACCAAAATAAAAACTCAATATAAGGTAGTTATTCACAAATTCTAAAATAAAAGGTAGTTATTCGCAAAAGTGGTAACTTAAAAGGTAGTTGTTGACAAAAAATCCTAAAATTACAAAAGCAGAGGAGTATTAAACGAGGGCCCCATTTTAAGAAATTGCACATGGCCCGATTGTTGTGGCGACGACATTGTAGCCCCATCACCGCTATCAATATTCAATTCCCCTCAATAAATTCTATAAATAATTATTTGGGTTGACCCGACCCCGAAACTTTGGGTTAGGTTGAACATTTCTCAACCCGTGACCGAAAGTGATCCAACCCGAAATGACTCGTGACCTAACCCAACCGACTCAATTGACATGTCTCTTTGTGATAGTTTTGTGAATAGACCTGCATGAGAGTAATGACAAGCCTACTATATCTACCAAGACAAAATAAGATTAAGAGGATTCCACAATATTTTAATTTTTTTATCGATGTAGCCATGTGTGTTGCATTTTGTTGTTCTTGCCGAGGGGTCGGTGTACATATATGTATGTTTGTGCTAGACTTTGCAATTGAAAATTTTGCAATAGCCGCCTTTTGAAAAATGACTACCATAAGCCTTATTATCAAAGAGAAGAACATGACCGGTCATATATAAAGCAAACAAGGCATTTTAATTTAAAAAGGATTGGCGCCAAGAGTTGTAATCGTCTAGTGGTTACGTTATTGGAGTTTCTAAGGTAAAACCGTACTAATTTTGTCTATAAATAGATGTGGATGAGAAAGAGAACAAGAGGAGCAAATCAATCGACAAAATCATTTCATTTTCTTTAAGCTTTCTTCTTAGCTTCCTTAGATTTCTCTTGGCTTAGTAGTCAAGCGATAGTTTAGTTTAGTTCTTAGCATGTATTGAAGATCAATTGTCCCTTCCAATTGCATGAACATGGAGGTAACCTCTCCTTCAACTTGTACAATTGTAGCCCTGATTTTATCTTTGAATTAATGGAAAACATTTACATATTTTGTCATATGTTTATCTACTCATTTCTTTAGCAATCTAACTTGTTTAAATTCTTTGGCAATCTGATACCATGTACAAAACCAAATTTAGAGAAAGAAATAGAGGGAGAAAGAAGAAGAAAGTAGATTGTAGAAAATGAAGTCAGTGTATCATTAATTTAGTGTGAGGTATTCATACATGGCAAGGGCGTAGTCCGGATTTAAAAGTTAGTGGGGCCAAGACTATTGTTTTCGAGGGCAAAAATGTCTTTCGTGTTAGCATTGACAATAAATTTTTTTTCTATACAAAAATTCAAAATTCATCATTTTACCTTAACACTAAAATAAATCACAAGACAAATACGAAGTACTTGGCAGTAAAAGTTATTAACTACTCTAAATCAATAACAATTAATAAAAATAAGGAGAAACATAAACTAGCAATATGTAACATTTAAATTTTAGAAAGTTACGTGTTTTTTTGAATGTATGTCACAACAACATATAAAGGCAAACTCTACTCTAAATCATTAACAATTAACAAAAATAAGTAGAAACATAAACTAGCAATAATGGAAATTAGATCTTAGAAAGTACATTTTTGTTAAATGTATGTCAAACATCATGCACATGGAAAATCATGATGATCATCAATTAATAAAAGGAAAATCGGCTTAAAATAATACTAATTATCAACGATGTGTGCAAAATAATACGAACTCAATTATTTGCAATTAGCGGTACCACCTTTTGTACTATATGTGTAAAATAGTACGTCTGTCATCGGAAAAGAATTGCAAGGAATATTGAGTCTATATTTATTGTTATTTTTTTGTTATTAATTTTCTGTTTTATTTTCAAAATACATACTCCTTCCGTCCCACGATACATGAGACGTTGGACATTTTTCACTATTCATGCATTAGCTTTGTCCATAATTTTTTACTAACATTAGATAGGTATTAAAATATAAAGTTTCATAATATAATTTTTAAAATAATTTTCATTAATATTTAATCATATAAAATAAAGTTAACCTAGTGCATTGGCATGTGTGCAATGTTGACTGTATCATGTATTCTGGGACAAAGGGAGTATTATGTTAACAATTTCCCTTACAGTAAAATCCAAATTAATAATGCCCCACCCCTTTGTTAGGCATTTTTTTTTGTTTTTTTTATTGTCAATATGTATTTAAATATTTTTTTTTTAAAAAAATACCTGTAATAATTTCTACTACCACATAATAGTAAATATGGTATTTAAATGCATTATTATTTTGATATAATTAGTTTCAAAAATTGTTTTAAAATCCAAAAATTTCCCCACATTATTTTGGTTGGTTAATGTAGGAAAATTTTAGATTTTTAAAACATTTTTTGAAAATTATTATATCAACATAATAATGCTTTTAAATACCCTATTTACTATTGTGTGATAGTATAAATTACTACAAGTATTTAAAAAAATATCTAAATACATATTGGCAATTCAAAAAAAAAAAGCCTAACAAAGGGATGCGACAGTATTAATTTGGATTATAAAGGAAATTGTTACATAATATATATATTGAAAAGAAAACAGAAAATTAATAAAAAATAAATAAAATAATAATAAATATAGACAGAATTTTCCTCGAAATACTTAATCAGTGACTAGCTTACCATTTTGCACTTATAGTCCAAAAGGTAGTACCGCTAATAGCAAATAGTTAAGTTCGTATTATTTTACACACAACGTTGATAGTTGGATATTACTTTAAGCCAAGGTGAGTGAGTTAGAAGAAATCGAACATGCGACCAAGTGTGGTATCATGCCTACCTTTTTACCACTAAAGCAAGACCATTTATGTGATACAAGTCTTCACTTAATAATACATATACAATAAATCTACAGGGGACAAATTAAAAAAATTATTGGCCGCGGGGCTAGGCTACAGGGGTCGTGATCCTACTAGCCTCGCTTGTAGCTCCGCCCCTAATACATGGTGCCAATCAATCAATCAAAGCCTTAATCCCATAAGTGGGGTCGGCTACATGAACCAAATTTGATTATTCCGTGTAATTAGGGACAAAGATCCTCCTCCTCCATCCCTTACGATCCAATGCCTCATCCTCATGCAAATCCATATACTTCATACCCTTCCTAACTCTTTCTAACCAAGTCATTTTCGGTCTCTTTCTCCCTCGTTTAACCCCTCCGTGGTCCCACTCTTCGTACCGGTGCACCCTCGGGTCGCCGTCTTACACGTCCAAACCAATGCATACGATTTTCCCTTAGTTTGTCTGTAAATTTTGAGTAATTTTTTAATACACATAATTATATGTGTTTATTATGTATAATATGATATTTACGTAGTTACACGTAATTTGTTAGGGCTGGCAAACAGGTCGGGTCGGGTAGGGTTCAGGTTGACCTATTTACATAAATGGGTCAACACTTCCCAACCTGAACCCGACCTAGTTTTATACGGGTTGACCTGAACCCGACCTGATTTGACTTTTTTTTTTCCAGAATTTAACCTTATATTGTTTAACCTGGTAATTCGTGAAACCTTTTGTATAATTTTATTCAATCAATAATTAACACAAATAATTAGACATAATTACATTTCCAACCAAAATAATAGTACAATCCTTGTGGTATTGCAAATATGGCTCAAGTCTAAGTAGACTTTCTTCTTTAAATTATCTTAACTAGATCTATGTTCATTAGACCTATTCAATGAGTTAGGGGCCCATTTAAAGCTCTGACCCATCCCTTTTATAAAAAGGTTTTATCCATCAATATTTAAATGGACCGGGCTTTTAAAGGGTTATTAAATAATAGGCTTTCAAAGGGTTAAGTCTAAGTTAAAAAGGGCTGAAATTGCGTAACTCTTATGAGGCTTTTTTTATTTTAATTTTTCTGTTTCTAAAACTTCCTAACATCAAATTATGATACCTTAAAAATAAAAATTCCCAATTTCCCACAAATTATGAACCCTAAAAAAAATTCCTAGATTCCTAACTTCAATCTTCTTGCTACTGCTCTCAATCTTCAATTATCACCCTTCTTCTTGCTCGCCGCTCTCAATCTCGGATTCCGTCATATCACTTCAATTACTAAGGTAATTGTTTCTCTAATTTGGATTTTGGTCTGTAATGATATTTTGTGTATTAAATGGGTTTTTGTTTCTCTAATTTGGGTTATTTCTATGTTATTTACTTTGCAGATTGATGTGGATTGCTAATTTGTTGATGAAGCAAAGTGAAATTCTTGGATTTTTGTTTTATTAAATAAGGTTTTCTGATTTTGATTGCAAAGATTTTTTTTTAGGTGTTTTGGCTTTTATGGGTTTATTTTTGATTCAATGTTGTGCTATGAAATTATTGTACAACTATTGCGTAGCATCCTCTCTGTTTTTCCTACTTCACTATATTCTTCTTGTATCATACATTTTTAATTTGCTTGTTTAAATAATTTGTAGTACACCAAATACGAGCTTGTGGATGCTATGGCATTTTTAATTTGCTTGCTTAAATAATTTGCAGTACACCAAATACGAGCATATGGATGCTATGGCTAGCAATGGGTTTATTTACGATGTACTCCATAATTAGTATCATTGCAACTCCAAGGCTAAGCAAAAAAAAAAAAAAAATAAAGACTTGGATAGTGTTTTGCTAATTGGAACAGTGGGTTAATAATATATGGTTCGGATGAGACTATGTATAAAGTTGAAAAAGTGTTGAACACTTTAAGATCTTTGTGTAATGAGTATAAGTCAACATTTTCAACTTCCCCAATTGTTGCTCCCTCTACTACAAGTAGTAGGATTGAAGATGAAAACTTCTTTGATGATTATCAAAGCTTTAGTTCAAGAATTACAAGGACTCAAACAAAAAAGTCCCAACTTGAGTCATATTTGAAGGAACAGGAGCTTGATTTGAACATGGAGCTAAGAGTATTGGCAACAAAATGTAGTGAGATTTCCGAAGCTTGCAATATTGGCACGAGATAAACGATTTCGATTAGTATGGTGGCTTCCGAGTCGGCTTTTAGTGTAGGGGGGAAAACTATATCTCCTGATCGTAGCTCATTGAAACCCTCAACGGTTCAAGCCCTAGTTTGTGTTCAAGATTGGCGCCGTGATGAATATAACATCCCTTCAAATTTGGATCGTGATTCTAGCTCGGACGATGATGAGGCCGTTGATGATGGAAATGATGATGATGAGGTTGATGATAGTTTCCTATACTAGGTAATTGTTTTGATTTTTCTACTTATTATTATAATCTTGCTGTTTTTCTTGGTATAAATCAATATCATGGAGTTCCATCTTCATTGTAAGCTTACTGCCTTTAGTTTCTGCTTTTATATGTGTCTGCATTGTCTCTCTTTAAATGCACTTACCGCCAACATAGTATAACACTCATTTTGGCTCCTATGCTTATAATTAGTGATTGGCATTGATTTAACTGAAATTTTAAATGGTCTAATTACAAGTAAAGGGCAACCTACCATGGAAAGGCCTGCAAGACTGAGGATTGCCCTTGGAGCTGCAAAAGGATTAGCATATTTGCATAGTTATAACTCTCATAGTACTATAGTAGGTGATATGAACTATTTTCATAATACAATGTGCTGGATTTCAAATTTTATTGTCCGAGATTTATCCTGTACTTTTCCAGAGTTTTACAATATCAATATATTTTCTTTGTAATTTTATTTCTAAGGCCCTTTATAAGGCCCCTAGGCCCTTTATAATTCTCTTATATTGTGTTTTCATGGTTGTTGTAGTTTGTTTATACATTTTGAATGGGCTGGGCCGGGCTGGGCTTAATGGCTCATGGACAAGCGCGACCCTTTTCGGATTAGGCTTGGCTTGGCTCGGCCCGTCCCATTTCATATAAAGCCCATCTCGGCCTGTTGAACAGGTCTAATGTTCATTAACTTCATTCATTCATCGTTTGATTCCTCAAGCTAGTCACCTGTGCGTAGAAAAAAATGCATAATAAGAATACAAAAACTATACGAAGTAGAATGAAAAGTATCATCATAAATACATATAAACATGAAGAATGACAATCAACCAGATTTTCAAAAGCAAGGAAGTACTAATTTCAGCAAGCAAAATGCAGAGAATTCACAAGTTCAAATTAACAATCAACATTTTCAACGTTTCATAACAAAATTAAATTACATAATTATAAAAGGAATAAAATTGATGGGTAAATTACCTGGACGAGTGAACGGAGGAAATTAACGAGTATAGTTTGAACAAAATGATAGATTATGCTAGGATAATTGACCAATTAACAAATGAATTTCCTTGAATCTGAAAATTTTGATGATAAAGGGGTTGTTTGGTAAGTAGCTTTTTGTATAGCTTTTTGCTTTTGGAAGTGGTCAAACAGCCAAAATTTATGTTTGGTTAATTGGCTTTTTGGTTGGCTAAAAAGCCAGCTTTTCCGCCAAAAGCTAGTGAGAGTAGCTTTTTTGGGTTAGCTTTTGGCTTAAATGATAACTATTACAATTTTATCCCTGATTAACACCTATTACCATTCTTATCAATTACCTTTCTCTCTCCTAAAACAAAAAACCCCAATATACTACTAATACACTACAGAGATAATTTGGGAGAAGTTTAGGTGAACGTGGAGTGGCGGAAGCGGCGGAGCATAAATTCATAATCAAGCTTCGGCAAATGCATGACTACATTATTCGGTAACTTTGATTGTTTTTTTTTTTTTTTTTTTTTGTTATTAAGTTTTTTAGATCTGTAGAAAAATGCCCATTTAATTTGGTTTAATTTGATGTAGAATTTACCATGAAACTCTTCAATTTTCTTTTAATTAGAGAAGGATTAGCATAAATAGGAAGACTTATTGGTTAGTTTAAACAAAATTGCTGAGATCTCAATTTGTTGATGTATGAGTTTTGATTTTTTTAAAATAAAAAAATTAAAAAAATATAAAATTCAATTTCATCAAAAAAGTGAGATCCCAACTAGCTTAATGCATGAAAAAAATGAAGAGAAAGCAAAATGATGTCTTTATTAGTGTTTGCTCTCCAATTTTACTACTATCACCCTTTTTCACCCAAAATTTAATTATACAAAATTAATTTGTACAGTAGTTGCTAACGTATATTATAACTTATTTAATAGTAAGTATAACAAAATTGTTTAATATTGTGGTTTTTTTTTTTCATATATATAAGTATGTGTGGTGGTTTGCTTAATTAATCTCCTAATTTCTACGGAGTACATAATAGAAATATTAGTTTTTTGTTAGAAAAAAAACATGTGGTTGATAACTGATGGTGTTGTTACAATTTGAGCTTTTTAGGAAAGAATTTGCAATTTACATCTTTCATATGTCTTGTCTCTGAGTATTTAATTTTAAGAGTTTGACTTATAAACTTGCTATTCTATACTTTAATTATCTTGTTATATGTAATTGTTATTTACATCTTTCGTATCACAATTTGGTGTTTCATTTTGCTATGTAGTATATGAGCTGAAATAGTTGTGTAATGATGTTTTTACTTACTTATGTTTAGATGGCCCCTAAGAAAAAAAAGTAATCATATAGGGGAGAGGATAAATGATGGAGAAATACAAGAATTGGTGAATGTAAATCGAATAACTTGGTCCAATGAATTAATCCACATACTTTTGATCTTTGTATTAAAAACACATTGTGGAGTAAGGGAAAAAATGGCGATATTACTTCACACAAGTTATTGTGGAAAAAAGTGGTAGAAAATTAGGAAAATGCCACAAATTTAGCATGGGATAAAGGCCAGCTTAAAAACAAATTGGATGGAATGAGGTCTAAATAGATACTTTGGAAACAATTGAAATCGAAGGAAACCGGCTTAGGGTGGGATCATGAAAAAGGAACGGTTGCCGCAAGTGATGAGTGGTGGCCTTCAAAAATAAAAGTTAGTTTTTTAATGTTATCATAAGAGTGTTGTTTAATGATTAATTAGATGGGGGAAGGTAAGAAAAATTTTAACTCATTCTTTTTTTGATAGGAAAATGCAAAATTTGAAATCTTTCGTGATGAAGGAATCGAACCTGAGCTTAAATACAAAATGGACCAAGTTTTTGGGGGATGTGCCCAAGGAGCCGAAAAGTTTACTCCAATGGTCGATCCTCCTACAATAGATGATGAAGCATATGTTCCTTCTCCACCCATTAGTTTTCGTCACGCTCATTCTCCTTATGTTAATGATTATGATGAAGTAGGTTCTAATTTGGGAAATGAATGGGATGCAATGTGGAGGGAACAAAGCCCTTCATCCCCTAACCCCATATCCACCCCTAATGAGATCAATGATAAAGGAAAAGGGAAAAGGGTAATGGAGAGTGGTTTCCTTTCAAGTAACAAAAGTGCAAGGTTTGAAAAATATAAAAAGTCTAGAAGGAGTGCTGCCCTTAGTGATAAAATTGATGAAATGATGGAAATAATTTATGAGAGGAATAGTTCCACAAAAGAGTTTCAAACTGCTATGGTGAAAATGATGAATTATATGAATATTGCTACACCAAAATATAGTGTGACTGATGCTATGGTTAAGTTGTGTTCCATGGATGATTTTTATTCCAGCTCACCTGAATTTTACTATGCTTGTACACTCATTGAAGATCCACAAAGAAGGACAATCTTTTTAGAATTTCCGGATGATAAGAAAAGAGTTGAATACATAAGGTTTATGTATGCACAAAATGTGGGGCACAAGTGATATGTGCTACTGACTTTACTAACTACTTAGAATTGCATATGGTAACTTTTGAATTAAATTAAGAATATTACCATATGCACTTTTGGAATTTTATGCTATCTTTTTTTTTGTTAGAACTTGCTCTAAAATGGCTCTTTAAGCCCATAATTTATATATATCTCATTGCAAAACAAAAAGAAATAGGAAATGTTGTACGCATCCCTAACCCTTATATATGTTTTAGAGAAAAATTGTATGGGTGTTAATGGGATTACTTTTACTACTTTTGTTGGATGATTGAAATTCATCCTTGTTTTGTAAATTTAAATCTTATATATATCATACTAATATTAGTTATGTTATGTAATTGATTTTGAAATTAAACTTGTTTGTTTGTAGGTATGGATTATAATATGCAACTTAAAATGCTCTTCTTTTGCAAAGAGTACTTAGATGAAGAGGAAAATTTTTGGGATTATTTGATTGCTTGCAACGCAGGTTACATTACAAAGTATTGTTTGAACCATATATATAAGGAACCTTGTATGACCTCGTATTTAACCGGCCAAATGTGGATGATTGAGTTACTTAACGGTCACGAAAACTTTGTTTTAATGCTCTTAGAATGTACCCTCCTTTATTTATGGAATTATGCACAGATTTAGAAAGCAGGTATGGTTTAAAACCATCGTTAAGAATGTCAATTATAGAAAAAGTGGGCATATTTGTGTATGTCCTTGCTCATGGTGCCCTAAATAGATTAACTCAAGAACGTTTTCAACATTCCGGCGAAACAATGAGTCGAGTATTCAAAGAAATTTTATATGCTATGGATGGAATGTCAAGGGATATACTTGTACCTAAGATCCTAGTTTTAAGGAGGTGCCACGACAATTAGCAAATGATGCTAGATACATGCCATATTTCAAGGTAATACAATTTTCCTTTTGTTAAAACAAAAAAAATGAAAATATTTTACAAGTTATCGTTAAATAATATAATGATAACCGTTTCATTTTAGGATTGTATTGGAGCTATAGATGGTACACATATATCAATAATTGTCCCCGAAGAACACCAACTTCGTTACAAAGGAAGGAAAGGTATACCAACTACGAACGTTTTAGCTGTATGTGACTTTGATTTGTTGTTTACATACATGTTGACGGGATGGGAAGGCTCAGCTCATGATTCACGAATATTTCTTGATACAATTGGTGATCCAAGACTCAAGTTTCCAAAACCCCCATAAGGTATTATACATAATTATTCCTAATGCCCCAATTTTTAATGAATGTTAAAGCTAATTTTTTTTATTAACTTTATTTTAGGTAAATATTATGTTGATGACAAAGGCTATCCGAAAAGAAAGGGGTATTTGACTCCTTACCCTAAGACGAGGTACCATTGATAGGCCGTCGTCGAGCCTACCAAATGATAAATCCTATCTTGGTCTCACTAACTAATAGCAAGGGTAAGAAAGGGTCGAACCCAAGAGAGACGTTGAATCAACCACCGAGATACTACCGTTCAAATAAGCTAAATGAAGTCAAAGTTGGTTTGGTTAAAGTAGCTTGTACTAGTTCAAAACAACTAAAAGCTAAGGGGAGGTTATCAATGTTAAGAGGATTCTAGGGCTCGGGTTATACCACTCAACTTTGATTAGGGGATTTTTATCCACCAATCACCGTCTGACAAGTGGACCAACCAGGTTCCGCCACGTGTCCTTCACGAAGGCCAATAGGAGCCTGCCACGTGTCAGTCACAGATACGTCCTCTACGGACCAATCGAGGCACGCCACGTGTCCACCCATGCCAAATGGGAAAACCGGCCATCAAGGCCCAATCCAGTCTAGAGGCCCGGTCAGCCCTAGGTTTACCTTAAACCTAGAGAGTGGCACGCTTCTCAAGGCTATAAATACTTAATTAATCCTCATTAATTAATAATAGAAATCAAGCAGAGAAGAACAGAGACATTACGGAACACTAATAACCGGCTAATCTCGCTAACGACGCAGATTACCAACATTAAACACTCTCACCTAGAGAGATCTTATTGATTTAATTTCCGTATTAATTACTCCTTAATTAGGTACTAACTTGACCGTTGGAGGCGGAGCTCTCAGGAGTTTCCGTTATTTTGCAGGTACAGGCGTCCGGTTCCAGTCTCGGAATTGTAACTCTCCCGCAGGACATCAGAAAACCCCGAAACATTTGGCGCCGTCTGTGGGGAGAGTACTTCAAAGATGGCATCCAAGTCTGTACCGACTCCAGAAGAGAGGCGTCCCCTAGACGACCCTCAAGTTCAGTCGGACCATGATACCGAAAGTGAATTTGAAGTGGAAACTCATACAGCTCCAGACGGGACCCTAAGGGCCCGACGTACCCGTCATACCGAAAGGAGGGAACGAGAGCATCTTCAAACAGGAAGCGAGCCAGCAGGCGCACTGCCTGCTCGGCAACAGCCGACTGATGGGTCTGCTCCCATCACAAGGAACGAACTCATGACCTTCATGAGGGACTTCAAGGGAGAGATTCAAGAGTTGATCAACAAAAAGCCGCCTGCTTCAGTCAAAGAGCAGTCGGCCAAAAAGCCTTCCACTTCATTGAAGAGGAAGCCAGTTCAAGGGCGAGAGGCGACTCCTCATCCTAAATCCAAGAAGCGGGAGCCACTTGCTCTTGATTTCACAAAATTCCGTTATCCTACGGGAAATAGGAAACCGGTTCGTCATATTCAGGCGGACGGGTCAAAGCAAACGTTCACAGATGCTCGGCTACTGCTAGAGCAGAAGAAGAGTGACCGATTGTCAGAGTCGGCTTCTACTTCAAATTTCCAAGACAGTTTGCGAAATACCTCTATGAGGCATACTCAGTCGTACCATGAGAGTCAGTCAGGCGGCACCTCCCGTCAGTCCGGCTTTCATAATGCCCAGGCGGTACCAAACTTACCATTTGTGCCGCAACAACAGTACTTTATGCAGCCACCTCCATTTGGTGGACCTGCAGCAAAAAACGTCCAACCTATGGACTGGCAGCTACGGCTGCTTAGACTTGGTGAACAGCCGTCAACCTTCTCCAAGGAAATTACTGAAGCCGCTCAGCCGGCCAAAGTAAAAAATGTACTAGTAGGCGCCTATGACGGCACTACTAATCTAGAAGACCATCTGATGGCATTCACCAACCTGATGTACCTTCAAGGGTTGGATGATCCCACTTGGTGCAAGTGTTTCCCAGCGACTCTCAAGGGAATCGCACAGCAATGGTTCGGCAACCTGCCGACTGGTTGTGTAAACAGCTTCAGGACGCTTGCTTACTTATTTGCCTCCAACTTCGCCATGAACATCCCTGCGAAGAAAACGACCCTTGATTTGGGAACAATTCAGCAGGGCGAGAAGGAGGGGCTTCGTTCTTACATCAGGCGGTTCAACCTGATGAGAATACAGATTCAAGGGTTACCGGATGAGGTAGCTTATACTGACTTTTTTAGAGGTCTCAAAGACGGGTCTACCTTCAAATTTGATTTAGTTCGAAAAAGGGTGGCGACTCTTCAAGAGGCCTTGATTGAAGCAGAAGCCTATATACAGGCGACTGATCTGTGTACGATAAAACACTCGGACGGGAAAAGGTTCGACAAAAGAGAAGGACGACAAAAACAGTCGTCTAACAAAGATGAGAAAAGAAAAGAGGTCTGGGCGGCTGATTCCTCTAAACAGCCGGCCAAGAAAAAGAAAAAAGAATACAAACCATACTCCCCAAAGTATGTGTTTAAACAGGATAACCAGTCTATCTTGAAAGAAATAAAAGGACGGTTCTCAATTGAGAAGCCGCTCCCCATGAAGGGTTCTGCAAACAACCGGAACCAAGACAAAATCTGTGCTTATCATGATGACGTTGGTCATCACACCAATGACTGCATCAGTCTCATGCGGTACCTAGACCGCTTGGCTGAGCAAGGTGATCTTGACACTTATGTCAAGAAATCTACGGGAAACACTTCCTCAAAAAAGCAGTCGGCCAAAAAGAATCAACAGGCCGACAGTTCCGATACAGATGATGCAGTCGTCTACACTATTGCAGGCGGCTTCTCAGGAGGCGGCCCCACTATTAGGGGCAACAAAGATAATATAAGGCGGTTAGATGTAAATTCCGTTCACCAAGAACGGCCGTCCAAATATACATTTCCTGAGATTGTCATCACTGAAGAGGATCTAGGAGGGGTAAGGGGGCCGCATGACGACCCTCTCGTTATTGAATGTAAAGTGGCCAACCAGAGAGTTGGCCGAATCCTCATAGATACCGGGAGCTCCTCAGATCTCATCAGCAGCAAATGTCTGTCAAAACTGAAATATCAGACGGACTGCATACATCCGGCCTCCCACCCTTTAATAGGGTTTGGAGGAGGAGTCGTCCACCCACTGGGACGAGTAGATTTACCCATTCGCCTGGGCGAAAAAGGGGAAGGACGACACATGGTAGTCCGGTTCCTAGTAGTAGAGGAACTCTCGGCCTACAACATGATTCTGGGTCGACCAACCCTGAATAATTCCAAGGCTGTTATAATCCCGTCTCTTATGCTGCTTAAGTTTGAGAGGGATAATGGAACAGTCGGCTCCCTAAGGGGAGATCAGAGGATGGCCCGAGAGTGCTATCTCTCGGATGTCAAGCCCACTGTTATGGCCACTGGGTCAAGTGGAGAAAAAACAGACCTAGACAATGTCAAGGAGAGAGCGCCTGTTCAAGAAACAGGCGACAAAAAGAGAAAGGCGTCCCAGACAGAGTCCGCAAGAAAAGCAAGAAAATAGAAATTATTGGCAAAGGAGCGGCCGGATGAGTTCCGCCCTCAGCCGGCTGGTGAGCATGCGGACCTGATATTAGATGACTCACGTCCTGACCGAACAGTCAAAGTTGGGACGACTGCTCTGAGAAACCTTGGTGACGACTTTCACAACCTGTTGAAAGAATACAAGGACATCTTTGCATTTGAAGTCCATGAAATGCCAGGCATTAGTCCTGATCTGGCAGTACATAAACTCGCTGTGGATCCGAAAAAGAAGCCGGTACGGCAAAAGAAGCGGAACCATGGCGAAGAAAGAAGTCAGGCGGCAGCCGCCGAAGTCAAAAAATTACTTGATGCAGGGTTCATTCGGCAATGTTACTTCCCAGACTGGGTTGCAAATGTGCTGCTTGTTAAAAAGCCGAATGGCACCTGGCGAATGTGTGTAGACTACACAGACTTGAACAAGGCGTGCCCCAAAGACAGTTACCCTCTGCCTAAAATTGATAACCTGGTCGACTCAACAGCCGGCCATGCCTTGATGAGTTTTATGGACGCCTATTCTGGTTTCCATCAAATTCCTTTATGGAAGAAAGATCAGGAGAA
Organism: Chenopodium quinoa; assembly: GCF_001683475.1. Classification (NCBI taxonomy): domain Eukaryota; kingdom Viridiplantae; phylum Streptophyta; class Magnoliopsida; order Caryophyllales; family Amaranthaceae; genus Chenopodium; species Chenopodium quinoa. Next base: position 18,048 of record NW_018743054.1, on the reverse strand, counting down.
GACGGCCTTCGTCACTGATCAGGGGTTATACTGTTACACGGTCATGCCGTTTGGTCTAAAGAATGCCCCGGCTACCTTCCAACGAATGATAAACACAGTGTTCTTTGATCAGATTGGGAGAAACGTCGAGGCATATATTGATGATATGATTGTCAAGACTAAACTTCAGAAAGATCATCTGACGGACCTCCGAGAAACTTTCGCCACACTCAGGCGGCACCATGTCATGCTCAATCCCAAGAAATGTGTATTTGGAGTTGAGTCTGGGAAATTTCTCGGATTCCTTATCAATCAGAGAGGAATAGAAGCGAACCCTGAGAAGGTGCAGGCGGTCATTGACATGCAGTCGCCTCGTACCATCCGAGAGGTTCAGAAGTTAACAGGTTGTCTGGCGGCCTTGGGGAGATTCCTAAGCCGATCAGGCGACAAATGCCTATACTTTTTCCAGGCAATTAAGAAAAAGGCAAGGTTTGAATGGGGGCCGGATGCTGAGGCCGCCTTCCAGAAATTAAAGGTTCATCTGCATTCCTTGCCGAGGCTGGTCAGCCCTTTGCCCAAAGAGGATCTCTACATGTACCTGGCCGTCTCTAATCATGCGTTAAGCGCTGTGCTCCTTGCTGAAAGGGACGGCTGTCAGCTCCCGGTCTACTTTGTCAGTCACGTACTGAAAAATGCCGAGTTGAGGTATCCCCTAGTGGAGAAATTTGGTCTTGCACTCTTCATGGCTGTTAAAAAATTGAAGCCCTACTTTTTGGCACATGCAGTCGTCGTGTATACAGACCAACCTATCAAGCGGCCACTGACCAGCATGGAGTCGTCAGGACGAATGATCAAATGGGCCATAGAAATACAGAGCCTCGAAGTTACTTTCGAGCCTAGAAAAGCAGTGAAGGGGCAAGCCTTTGCTGACTTTATTGTAGAGATGACTCGTCCTCCTGACTCTCAAGTTCCAGACCAAGTCTGGAAGGTATATGTGGACGGAAGCTCTACTTCAAATGGTTGTGGAGCAGGCGTCGTATGTCAATCTCCAGAGGGCGACAGGTTCGAGTATGCTCTACGCTTCAGTTTTCAGGCTTCAAACAATGAGGCAGAATATGAAGCTTTACTAGCCGGGATCCGCATGTGCAAGGCGGCAGGGGCAAGAAAAATAGACGCCTGTTCTGATTCACAATTGATAGTGAGTCAGTACAATGGCGAATACGAAGCAACCCATCCGGCCATGATCAAGTATTTACAGGCAGTCCGACAAGCAGTCGACTCCCTTGAGGATTTCCATCTGATCCAAGTGCCGAGATCAGAAAACAACCAGGCAGATGCACTGTCAAAATTAGCATCATCCGCCTCCTCCGATACTCCTCGAACTGTTTTTTGGGAAGTAATGGAGAAGAGAAGCATCGAGGAAAACCCTATTGGAATCCTAGACAGAAGCTCAACCTGGATGGATTCAATCAGGGCATATCTGACAAACGGTACACTGCCGGATGATCCTCAACAGGCGGCAGCACTGAAAAAACGAGCCTCCTGTTTTGAAATGATACAGGGAGAACTTCACAAGAGGGGGTACCTTCAACCCTTCTTAAAGTGTGTTACTCCTGAAAAGGGACGAGAGATACTAGATGATCTTCACTCTGGTTTCTGTGCTTCTCATGTAGGTGGTAGGATGCTTGCTCAAAGGGCAAGGCGGCAGGGCTACTTTTGGCCTACTTTGGAAGCAGATGCAATGGAGATGGTGAAAAAATGTGACAAGTGCCAAAGGTTTGGCAAATTAATTCACCGTCCGGCTACTGACCTCACTACCATTCACAGCCCACTACCGTTTGCTAAGTGGGGCATGGACATTCTGGGTCCATATACGCCTGCTACAGGCGGCAGAAGGTATATACTTGTTGCCGTTGACTACTTCACTAAATGGGTAGAGGCGGAGGCTGTAAAGGGAATCAAGACGAAAGATGTAATTTCATTCATTTGGAAAAACGTCATCACTCGGTTCGGGGTTCCCATGTCTATGGTTTTTGATAATGGTCCCCAATTTGAGACGCCTGTTCTCAAAAGCTGGTTGGGAGACCAAGGAATTGCACACTACTTTGCATCTGTCGGTCGTCCACAAGCAAACGGCCAGGTAGAAGCCTTTAATAAAATCATCTCAGACGGTCTCAAGAAAAAGATTGAACGAGCAGGCGGCCTATGGGCGGATGAACTACCACATGTTCTCTGGGCCATTAGGACGACTGAAAAAGGGGCGACTGGAGAAACTCCGTTCCTCCTAACTTATGGTGCGGAAGCTGTTCTTCCAATAGAACACTACGAGCCGACTCTTCGAGTAATGCTATATGACGAAGAGGCAAACTGGGAAGCCATGCGCCTGGCATTAGACTCACTTCCTGAAAAGAGGGGCAATGCTGTTTTGCGCCATGAGATCTATCGCCTGAGAATGACTAGATCATACAACAAAAAAGTACACATGCGTCCACTCAAAGTAGGGGACTTTGTACTTAGAAAAATGGAAGCAGTTGGTAGGGCTAATGAGTCTGGCAAACTAACTCCCAACTGGGAAGGACCCTCCCGAATCTATGAGGAAGTCAGGGACGGTACCTACCGTCTGGAAACACCAGACGGACAACCGTTGCCTCGAACCTGGAATGTAGATAACCTTAAAAAATATTTCTTCTGAATGATGTAAAGTAAAGAGCTACTTAATAAAGTTTGCACTTACTATTAAATTTTGTATTACGAGGGCATGCCGTCTGTACCTTTACAGTCGGCTACTCTCCATGGAGTTTCACTCTATCTTCAGAGGGGCATGCCGTCTGTACCTTTACAGTCGGCTACTCTCCATTGAGTTTTTCACTCTTTATCTTCAGAGGGGCATGCCGTCTGTTCCTTTACAGTCGGCTACTCTCCATTGAGTATTTTACTCACAATACTTAGCTAAAAAGACTAGGGCCTGGCCGGTCCTGTGCCTAACGGGCGGCTACCCTTCTTTACTTAGCACCTCCGTTCACCAAGGACTTACCAAGGCCACCGGCCGAATGATCCGACCAGGCGCCAAGCCACCTGATCAAATCTACAAAACTAATACGACCTGTCCCAACATCATAGCAGGCGTCCGACGGCATCCATCCGGATGAAATTCGTCGCAGAGAGCAGCTCCCTTTTGGGTGGAACATTGTTCTATAAAATAATTACACGGCACCTATACGACTGTCCCCAAGGGCAACCACGTAGCCGTTTTTGAGACAAGGATAACTCTATCACTAACCAAACCAGTGGTAGCAGTTGACATCTGAGTCAGATGACCGCCTGTATTACTTGGGATAAATGCAGGGGGTACCTATTGAGTTAATAGCCAACATTGGCGAATCAAGGGGTCTAACCGGCCTACGCCGCCTGGTACCTCTACTTCTCAAACAAAAGTGACGGCGACTGAGTAACTCCAACGTTAACTCATAGTCACTCCTTCAAATTTGGTATGGAACCTAAAAAGTTTGAGTCGTCCGCCTGTTTCAAACAAACAAGGGCACTCAAACCCCTATTCCTACTAGGTAACCTATTGAGTTAATAGCCAACAAACATTGGCGAATCAAGGGGCCTAGCCGGCCTACGCCGCCTGGTACCTCTACTACTCAATCTTGATTGTGACGAAGACTAAGTAACTCCTATGTTAACTTAATAGTCACTCAAACTTAGTATGGAGCCTAAAAGGTATGAGTCGTCCACCTGTTTTTAATAAACAAGGGCTCTCAACCAATACTCTTGCTAGGTTAACAAATTACGAGTTAAAAGCCAACATTGGCAATAAAGGGAAACAACCGGTACCCACCGCTTGTTTTCCTACTTAATTCCTGGGCGACTAGGTAATACTATTTACTTAGTCAGACCGATTGAATAAAGAGTTCGAATACCGATTGAATAAATGGCCGACTGATCGTCTATCCTGGAAACAGACAACCAGTCGTCCAGGGGCATAGGCGGCGTACTTACTATTTGTACCTGTCTGCAACGTTCGGCCATACACAACAGTCGGTCTAGTGAACAATGGGATATTAGATATGGAATACTTAGACAAATTTGAATCAAAACAAAAATTTGATTAAAAATAAGCCGGTCATTAAAGACCAGCAGAATATTCAAAACCCCGGCCCCCTGGCCGGGTAATTACAAAGCAAACGGCACGCAGGCCGTGGAAAAAATACTTAAAGCTTAAGAAGGGGGCAGTTCAGTATCAGCAGCTGCCGCCTGGTCAGCACTCTTCTTGCTGGACTCGGCTTTAGCTGCACCCTCTTTTGATGCCTTACCCCCAAGTGGCACAAGCGCCACAACCGGCTCTTCCTCCTCCTCCAACGCACCTTCCAACGCCTCTTCTTCAGCAGCCGCCAGGATCTGTTGATTATATGTTTCCGAACACTGGCGGTACGTTCTTTCCCAAGAGGCAAAGTCGGCACTGGGGAACAGGCGGCCCCAGGTCATGCGCTGGATTTGAGCGGAGTCTTCCACCATCTCCCGGACGAGCTCTTTCTTCTCTTGCTCGGCCTTTTCCGAGAGCTCTTGGGTAAGACTCTTCTCTTGGCTCACCAGGCGTTCTTTTACGTTGGCCAAAGATTTCTCCATGGCTTCGTAAGAGTGCATTTTTTGGCGAAGAGGTTTCAGCTCGGCCTTAAGATTTGTGACGGTCGCCTCCAGCTCGTCAATCTTCTTCTGGGCCGCCTCTAACTGAGCCCGAACAGCGGCGGTAGCCTGCGCCTGATAATAAAGAAGATCAATGGTCAGTACTTCATTTTGGGCAATTTGAAACATTGCCTTATCACAGCTGGAGGCGGCCATAGCTTTTGCGGCCTTTACCTCTTTGTTTTTCCGATCAATCGGCTTGCGAAGGCTGTTGACTCGGAGCAGGGCCTAAGTACAAAGAAAAACAGGCGTCAGTTTCCAAACAAAAAGATAACAGGCGCCCTGGAACTCAAATACTCAAAAATATGCTAAGTATACCTCAGCAAGGACCCCTGAAATCCCATCAAGGTCAAGGGTGCCGGCACCCCTGACCGCCTCCCTTTCAGATGGAGGAACTACTTTGACCATGGACTTGGCTACCTCAACCAAGTCAAGCCCCTGAGGGCCGGCTGCATTAAGCGAAAGAAAAAAAAACAAGTTAGACCTAGTCAAGAAGGAAGCAAGTGTGAAAGTTTTTACAAGTGATTGTCCATACTTCTAGGCGGCCCCACCGGGGTTTTAGAAGACGTGGCCGGCTGCTTCTCAGCCGCCACTGTTTTCCTGGAAGACCCAGGAGAGCTTGCAACAGTCGTCCTCCGGGCCTTGGGGTCCGGCTGTTGCGAGGAAGAAGCCCTTGGAGTGCCAGACTGAAAACAAAAGGAGTTAGTATATGCATAAGACAACTAAAAGAGGAAGAGTTTTCGAAGCCTACCAAGGGTGCCCCCTTGTTGGGGGAGTCGGCATAAGACTGTTGCATGAGAGAGGCCCGCAACATGGCCGCCGCAGTCTTGGATGCTGTTATTTTACTCATGGCGTCAGCTGCAAAAAAATAAATAGCAAAGTTAGTAAAGATCCCAAGTAAACAAGGTGTGAAAAAACAGAGTATTTGTCAGGCCGGCTACCTCTAGAGCACCGACTGCTGAGGCCACAGGCGGCCAAAAAGTACTCGTCATAGAGCCACTTGAAGCTCGGGACGCAGTTTAGGGGTACTTGCTCTCGTACCCCTGAAGTAGGGTTCACCCTAGTCTCTACTTTGAAGAGTCCTCTGTCTAGGATCTCTCTTTTAGCCTTTGGGGGAACAGGCGGCATGCTGCGGCCGCCTGCGAGAAGAGGCGGATCCCTATTCCACTTGTTAAAACGTTGGTTCAGCTCCGTGTCTGAACCCTCAATGATAAGGAAGGTGTTCCGCCAATCCTTCCATTTGTTCGCCTTACCTCTCGTCATGAGGTAACCCCTATGGCTTGTTAATTGATACCAGCCGGTACCTCCCGACTTAGGGGTCCGGCTGAGATAGTTCATGTGGGCGAAAGCCTCAAAGCTTGGCTCCACCCCGTACATTTCGCACCCGGCCACATAGCCGAGTACGTTTACCCAAGAGTTGGGGGCTAACTGCCATAACCCCAAATCATACCCATCTAAAATCCGCTGAAAAGCCGGATGTAATGGGAAGCGCAGTCCAGCTTTGATGGCCGCCACATAGCAGCCAAAGCAGCCGTCATCACAGCTGGTACCAGCCGGCCAGACGACAGTGTCTTCTGGATCCGGCACGAACAGTAAAAATTCCGGGCCCATTCTGTGGTTAGCAATAAAGCTCGCCACTTTGTCTTGCATGGTTGCGATCCGGCCCCGGGGTACCATGCAGTAGTAGGGGGCGTTCTCCTCTCTGTAAGAGGCGGACGGCTCCGCCCAATTGTCCCCCTTCTCAACTGCATGAGAAAGTCTCGCCTCTTGTAGGCGGCTATGTCTTTCTTCTGAGCCTGGAGAACTGTGGCCAGAAGAGCTGGGCTCAGACTCGTCCTCTGACGAGTCCGAAGAGGACGACTCCTCCCCTCTCCCAGAGGGGCCCGCCTCCTCCCCCTTAGAAGGAGCAGGAGGAAAATTAGACATGTCAACGGTAAGATGGGAAGGGACCACCTTGGCCCCTCTCTCAGAACTGTCGGCTTGGCAGCCGTCTCGTTTCAATTCTACATCTGGCGCCTGGTCAGATGTTTCACTAAGGAGCACCCTTTGGGAGGAGCCGTCTGAGTTTGATATCATAGCAGTCTGTTTTGTTCTGGCCATCACGTTCTGCATAGACACAGATACAGTCGGACTTTGTATAAAGGGCAAAGATGGGTCTAGAAAAGGGCAGGCGGCACTCCTAGTCCTAGATTCAGCCGTCCCCGGTGACCGGCTGATCACTAACTTAGGTCGTGTCGTGTGCTTCCGTGGTGCCATTTCAAAAAATAAAAAGAAAATTAAGAGTAAGAGAACTGAGTTACCTGAACGGGTGACGGTTGATGAAGTTCTGGAAGTCCGGTGCAATCGGCTTGTCAGAACAGGCGGTAGGCAGAAAAGGTCCGAAATGTCAGAGCAAGTTCAGGGGTCCGAATGTTCTCGCAAAGTTCTCAAATGTGAAAATGACCGAAGTCAGCACTTCCTTTTATAGGCAAAGTGAGAAGGCGAAGGGTCGCTTCCAAATTCAAAATTTGGGCGGGAAAATCTCTCGGCCGTTTGCAAGGTGACACCTGTAGCAGGCCGTCGCCTGTCACCGTGCGACACCTGTCACAGGCGACACGTGACCAGTCACGTGCCACCTGTGAGGGGCAAATGATTAGGGGATTTTTATCCACCAATCACCGTCTGACAAGTGGACCAACCAGGTTCCGCCACGTGTCCTTCACGAAGGCCAATAGGAGCCTGCCACGTGTCAGTCACAGATACGTCCTCTACGGACCAATCGAGGCACGCCACGTGTCCACCCATGCCAAATGGGAAAACCGGCCATCAAGGCCCAATCCAGTCTAGAGGCCCGGTCAGCCCTAGGTTTACCTTAAACCTAGAGAGTGGCACGCTTCTCAAGGCTATAAATACTTAATTAATCCTCATTAATTAATAATAGAAATCAAGCAGAGAAGAACAGAGACATTACGGAACACTAATAACCGGCTAATCTCGCTAACGACGCAGATTACCAACATTAAACACTCTCACCTAGAGAGATCTTATTGATTTAATTTCCGTATTAATTACTCCTTAATTAGGTACTAACTTGACCGTTGGAGGCGGAGCTCTCAGGAGTTTCCGTTATTTTGCAGGTACAGGCGTCCGGTTCCAGTCTCGGAATTGTAACTCTCCCGCAGGACATCAGAAAACCCCGAAACAAACTTCATCACAAATCACAATTGACATGCAATAATCAAGGTAAATTAAGGGGATAAATTAGGGGAAGTCATCTAAGGCAACCAACTACTCTCTCAAGCTAGAGGGATTACTTGAATCTTGAATACAACCTACTCTCGTGGTTACAAAGCATAAAACAAGTGTTAAAGCATAATCACGATGACATAAACATTCCCTTGACCGGAAATTCCTATTCTCATGACATTTCAAGTCAATTGAGCATAAGGGAGCTAACTCATCAAGTTCATCTCTCGATCCTTAGTTGAGAAAGCTTGGATAAATAGTTCTAGCAATGGCCATATACAAGAGCTAAACAATTAAACCACTTAAGCTCAACTAATTAGCATCCCACAATAACCAAACTAGCACATGCAACTAGTTATTAGTGACTACATTGAGGGTTTTACCCAAACCCTAGAAATTAGACTATTCACAATTCATGGAAATTAAAGCAATTAAAGATTTCAAGCAATTCATGAACAAGATCAAACTAAGGATTAAGCTAATTAACAATCTAAGCATACAAGAATTAAGCAAGTAATTATCCAAAAAGTTGAGAGAAATGGAAGAGAAGAGTAAGAAATAGTTACTATGAAACTTCAAGCTTGAACAACAATGGTGGAAACTTGTCTTCTACAATGGTTGAAATTGAGTTTTCCAAACTAATAATTAGAATCTAACTAATGATTTGAGAACTTAATTTTCTAGGATTGCAAAACTAAGAGAAAGCTCTAAAAACTTTGATAATCCGTACAAATGAGCTCAAAGGGGGTATTTATAAGACCCCCAAATAATAAGGACGGAGAAAACAAGAATAGGGCTTGACTGTAGGTCTGCACAGACGTGCCACCTTATGTACGGCCGTGCAGAGCAAGTCAGTAGGTACTATCTAGGCTGGAAATCCTGCACGGACTTGCCAAGTATGGCACGGACGTGCAGCCTCTTCTGCACAGACGTGCCAACTTAAGCACGACCGTCCAGGCCTTGTATTGCAGACTAAATTGGACTGGGCAATCTGGTCGGACGTGCAGACATCTGCACGGACGTGCTGGGTATCTTGCACGGACGTGCATAGCTCTACACGGACTTGCATGCTCAGGCAGAAAGTTCTGACTTGCTGGAGCACTCCTGCACGGACGTGCAAGATCTGGCACGGCCGTGCAGGGTCTTCTAAGCCCTTTTCTTCACCTTTTCTTTTGTTTTGCTCTTTTCCTTGGCTTCTTTCCATCATCTTCTTGCTTCTAACCTCAGTTTAATATCCATAGGCTTCATTTGGTCGTCTTTGGACCTAAAATCTCAACAAAAACACTAACAACCCGTGAAGCATAGGATACACAAAAATTGCATAATAATATAGTAAAAGTGAACAAAAACACAAATCTATCAAGTAAACTAGGTTCAAAAACACCCTAAAATCATATCAAATAGCAAGTTATCAAATCCCCCTAAGCTAAGCTTTTACTTGTCCTCGAGAAAAAACAATCGTGTCAAACCAAAGAAGGAAAACAACCTGCTAACATCAAACCAAGGAGAGGCAACAAGGAGGAAGCACAAATACACAAATCCGTATGGTGACAACCATAATCACTTTTAGCGCAAGTGAGAAGCAATTTAAACCTTTAAGTCGCCTTAGAGGACGAGTTTTTATCTCATGAGGGTTTCCATTAAGCTTAACCCACAACTCACACAAACCACAACAAAACTATCAAACTACACAAATTCTAATGTTTTTATCACCTAATTCAACTCACCGGGATATAAATCACAAGCGAGACAAGTGAGCGACTTTCAAGAATTACCAATCATACAAATGTACACATGAGTTGGGGGTAAAGAGGAAAACCAAGCAAGGTTGTACTAGGATACTTCTTTAGACCTTTTACTAGTTCATTAGAGCACATCTAGATATTCCAAAGTTGTAACAAGCCCTCTTTTGGTTATAAAATCTCAAAATGCTAGTCCATTTCCCAAAATGCACACCCGAAGTCCCTTAACTACACTCTAACTCGGGAATTTCACAAGAAACAACATAGTAAACAATGTGTGGGAGGCATCCACAAGTTGACCTCTAAAGAAGAGAAAATCAAAATTTTGAGAATTTTGGGGGAGTTTTTATTCTCCCTTCTTTTCTATGTTTTTTTTTTTTCAACATTCATTGCCCTCGCCTCTTTTAACTGTGAGCAGCTCTTTCTTTATTAGGAACGTATGGCTTATTATGCCACTTATTACACATGATACAAATAGCGCTAATTCCCTAATAGTGTTTCATTTCGGGGAGGAGATGAGGCACATTAAAGGCACAAGGGACCGCAATTCGATTCAAACATATCCTACTTTGGGCAAATTTGACAATATCCTATGCTATACGTGCAATTGAGCATTCATTGGCTTTCATTTCATATACACTAATGCAATCAAGATTAATAGACCTCTAAATGACCCCAACTCTTGCACACACCCTTCTAACAGAACTTTTACTCATCGCTCAAGAGTCAAGCAAGCAAAACATATAAGCATCGTCATTTGAGTCTCATCCTTGGGCATTTTATTTTCGTTTTTATTTTTTTAATTTTTTTTTAAGAAAGAGATATTTACAGCATTAAGCTAAGCTAAGCATAAAAATAAAAATAACTTTACATCTAAATAAGGAGATAAGAGAGGTATTCACAAGATAAGAGATTTGGATTTAGGGTATTGGATTTCAAAGGGAGCAAATTTAGATTCAAGGGATTTGGATGTTTAGGGAAAGGGAACAATCAACATGCAAATTCAACATGCAAACACGAGAACACAACATGAACCAATGACACATGAGAAAACACTCCCCCCAAGCTATCATAAACATTGTCCCCAATGTAAAAGCAATGCGAGCACAAAGAGAAGGGGAGGAAGAAACTAACTCATTGGTTCAGGTCCCCTTGGGATCTTGAGCCCCCGGGGTAGAGATGCCGGTACACATTGCGGAAATCGCCCAATTCCGATCCGAGACCCTCGAAACTTGTTCTCATATTGTCGCATGAAGACCTCATGCTTCGTTTAACTTTCTCATGGTCTCAAATTCGGTGGTCATGCGGCCGAAGTTTGCATTCATATTGGCGATTTGCTGCTCAAATGCGAGGTATGGGTTGTTTTCACCCATCCCTTGACCTTGGTACCCCTCTTGGTACCCTTGTTGGAACTCATGTTGTTGATCAAATTGTTTTTGCTAAAATTGTTGATGTTGTTGTTGATGATGTTGTTGTTGTTGGTGTTTGTCTTGTTGTTGTTGCTCTTGTCTTTGCTCTTCTCCCTCTTCACCGGGAGCCCAAGGAAAGTCCCTCTAAAAAATCCAATTGATTTGTCATAGATGGCGGTGGCCTCCGGGTTAGGGAGATAGGCATAGGGACGCCTACTCACTAACCACAAGTAAGGGGTGGTTCCCCTCTGCATCCATGAGCCACTTCATGGCCCTCAATGACTGCCTGTCCAACTATGTCGGCCTTGGGACAATCACTTCATCTGAAAAATCAAGGTAAAGAGCAACAACAATAATAGTAATCATGCCACCTATGGTGATGTTGCCGGATCCTGTGGCAATATCCTCAAGGTGGTCTACAAACCAAGACCCAACATCTAAGCTAGTGCTCCCTTCACTCAAGTGCCAAAGGAAGTAGAGCTCCCTTGAGGACACCACCCCCGAGCTATCCCCCCTAGAAAACGTTGTGTTTGCTATAATGCTCTGAGAGAGTCTAAATGCGGGGTGGATAATGGCAGTGGCCTTATCAGATCTAGGGTTGTACTCAAAAGCCCCCGAGATTCTTCTCCAAAAATCCCCCGCATTATAACCACGCGGGTGCCTATCCTTAGGTCAGATAGTCCCGGTTGTGGGCCACCCAAAAGCTTGGTTCACTCTTGCTATAGTAATTTTATGTTGGGTGTTCATGAGTTGGAAGGTTATGTAGAGAGGGGTCCTCGTGGTGTCCCGATGCACATAGAGGGTGGAGAGGAATTCAAGGGTTAGTCTCCTATAGGTTTGGGCATGCATTTGTAACCAAGAACCTAGGTTGGCACCCTCAAACAACATCCTAACATCGTCTCCTACCTCTAGGGAATTGGCTACATCGTCATTGTAAAACTTAGTGGGCCTAATTCGCCTCCTACTATATCTAAGGAAGTTGACAGAAAAGGCCGGGTCATTGAAGATTATTCCCATTGTATCCACTTGTGGTGGAGCAATGGGAGGAGGAGGCGATGGGTTCCTAAGTCTAGTGGAGGAGGTGTTTCTTAGTTGGTTTCTTCTTGACATGATCAATTTTTTTTTCAGAAACACTTCAAACAAGCACAACACCCAATAAACAGAGACTCGAAACACACAAGGCTCTAAGGCCTTGTTTAGTTCACCTTATTTTTACTTATTTCAGAAAAATAAGTTCAGATCAGATCAGATCAGAAAAAATAAGTTCAAATCAGATCATATCAGAAAAAATAAGTTCAGATCGGATCAGATCAGAAAAAATAAGTTCAGATCAGATCAGACCAGAAAAAATAAGTTCAGATCAGATCAGAAAAATTCAGATAAAATACAAATTATTATTATTATTATTATTATTATTATTATTATTGATTTATGATTTATCGGATTTGATTTTATCGTTTGTTTGAACTAGCAACATTTTCTATGTTATTAAATAGCACAAACAATAAACGATAATAATTCAAATTTCATTATAAGCTCCAAATCATAAACGTTTACAAATATAATTTTCATTACAAGAAGTTCCAAATTTCCTTCACTATATTAAGTTGTACTTCTTTCATTACAACTTTACGATTCTTGTTAAACAAATCATAATCTGCTCTTGGTTCGATTTCTATACCACTATCAATGGGTATATCTAACTCATGTAATCGAATAAAATTGTGAAGTGTGAATGTAGCAACCATAATTGCCAATTGATGTTTAGTGTCCATATTTGACATCATTGTCAATATTTTCCATCGAGATTTTAATTGTCCAAAACATCTCTCGATCGTTGTTCGAAGTGAAGAGTGAAGATAATTAAAAAGTTCAAGAATGCCTTGAGGTGGTGGACCATTTCGAAATTCGGGCAAATGGGTTCTAATATCTTTATCTTTTATTGGACTCAAATTTCCAACGGTATTCGAATATCTAGAATCTACTAGATAATATTTTCCTGTTACAAAATAAAGTTATACGGCATATTAGTATAGTGTCATGTATGGAGTAAAAACATACACTATTTTAAATTATACCTGGAGGTGGATGGGGAAATCGAAATTCTGGTACGGTTAAGCAATGGTTCCATACAGTAATATCATGAGCACTACCTTCAAATCCAACGTTGATAAATGTGAAAAATCTATCAAAGGAACAGGCAGCCAAAACATTCCATGTTTTTTTTCCAGAACGCCCTCGATGTGCCACACCATCATCATCGCTTACAACTGCATTTATATGAGTCCCATCCAATGCTCCAACACAATCCTAATAGTTCATTAACATTTAAAGATACATTTTATAAGTGATTATATATTGCACATGCATAAAATAATATAATGACAATGCAAGATAATAATAATGTTTCTTAATACCTTGAAATATGACCAATATTTTATGCTGTCACCTATTTTTTTGGCACCTCGCTCAAACTTTGGTTTGGTCTTATGATCTTGGTAGACTAATGAACCATTGCTTGCAGTACTTGTTTAAAGTACAACCCAATTGTTGCAATAGAGTGCTGAAATCGACCGGCAGCACCACGATAAGAACTGCCTTTAGCCATGATATATAAAAATATTCCTAATTGCTCAGCCACAAATATGTAATGACCATCCGATAATAAATTTTTATTTTTCATGCAAGTAACAAGATCCACAAGTATGTTTCTATCTAATCTCAATTGTTCTTTGCATAAATCAGGATGGGCATGTAGTAGTCTGTTTATGTATTCGCTACCAGATTCTCCACCTAACCTTAAAGGCAATCTCTCAATTGGTGTAAGAAGTCTCTTTAGCTCTTCCAATGCGATAATTGTGAAGCATAGTGGAAGTGTGTTATCCATTCTACAACATAAATCAACAAAATACCAACATTATTCAATTTCTAAAATAAAATCAACAATGACTTTTAAAATAAAGGCTAAAGCTTCTTAATTAAATCACCTGAAAAGCAATAGCATCATATGAAGCTACTTAAACCTAAAGGTCAGCAAAAATAGTAGCTTCATATGTGGAACCTTAATTAAAACTAAAACAACATCAAATAACTAACAAAGAACATATAAAACTGCAAAACAAGTCATAGGAAAAACATAAGACAAAGTTAACTCCGAATACTCATCACCCCAAAAAACCTAATTAAGGACCACCCAATGATGGATCTTGAAATGTTGTCTTCAAATACATGATCTTCTGATCATCAGTTCGGAGACCTAAGAAGAAATCTGCATTGTCGCCATGATGAAGAAAATTCATACATTGGTAAATAAATCCTTCTCCTTGTTGAACAGTAGCCTCAATATTGTATAGAGCTTCTAAGACATCTTTATACTTATTACCACTCCCTTACTTACAATTAGTTTCAATAGACATTTTCAACAACTCTATACAAGAGTCAATGTTACTACTCTTGTTTTTTTTAAGTTTACTAGTACACCCATCACTCTTACGTTTCCCCAACGAGGTAATTTTAGGAGGTGAAATGCTCTGTTCATCATCCGAATTATTTATTCCCCTACTCATTTTCATATCTACTATATTTTCATCACTGTCCCCAGACCTTTCCTCATTTTCTTTACCAATTTGTTCCCCACCTAATCCTGGAGAAAAACTCCATTTGCTAGTAGCAAAAGACCCTGAAAAAAGTGCTCGTAGCTTATCTAGATGAGGCAATGGTCTCCTTAGGAATCTCGCTGGTAAACCTTTATGTTTCTGCATAAATGCACAAACTTTCAATTAAATAAATTTAAAAATAAAACTAGCATTGTAGAGGTCATAATGCAAGAAAATGGATAAACAAAATGTCATACCTTCACAAATATATTCCACCTATCATCTTGTTCAACTAGAGGACAACCAGTAATAGGATCAAATGTAAGACCGGTCCAATTGAGTTCCATTTCATTCCAAATTTTGAACTTTTTCGTTAAATCATCCCAATGATTTCTTACTTGTTTAATATTGAAATTCTTCCCACTTTTTACGTTCAAAGTACTCACTATTCTATCCCAATTAACCTTTGATAGTCCACTTGCTTTCATCTCCAAGCATATGTCCAAAAAAATTTATGTACTGTCATCAGACCATGCTACCCTACCAGCCATTACACTATGATCAAGAGCACTTTTAAATTATTAGTTTCATGCATGAAATATATAAGTAACTATAATTTAATTTATGTTATCAAAAAATTCTGGTCAATCAATTATGATTCACAACATTGGCGGATCTTGAACAATTTTCTATTGGGGGCCAATCATTTTTTAACATAAATATATGTCTAAAAAAAACAATAAAATAAGTACTGGTATATTAGAATTATAATATGAACAAAAACAAGAAACTAGTGGTTAATGAATTTTATCATCCATGCTAAACATTTTACGTACTATGAAGGCTTTTTAATTGTGATTGAACAAGGGGTTTTTAGTTTATCACAATATACGTATTTTAAGGGCATTTGCAATAAATATTAGGATGTTTTGTAAAATTAGCTCCTAACATTAACTTCCCCAAAATTTGAAAATTAAAATAAAATATTGCATGAGGTTCATTTCTATGAAAATATATAATCAAAGATATAAATAATCAAAATATATATACGTTACGTTTCTTCTTCAAAAAAAATATATACGTAGTACTTCTAACATCTACTGAGAAACTAGGAGGAAATAACCAAGGACATAGATTATCATCAAATGGCCCATTAGCTCAGCTGGTTAGAGCGTCAAGCTAATAACGCGAAGGTCCTAGGTTCGACCCCTGTAAGGGGCATAATTTTGGTTTCTCAAAATCCTTTTCCTATTTTTTTGCAATTTATTTTAAAAAAAAATAATAAAAATAAAACAGGTTTTCAGAACCAGTGGCGTATTTTAGCAGGAGACTTGTAAATGTAAATTTGTAATGGTTACGTTAACCGCAAAGTTCACGCCATCACAAACAATTTCCAACTACCAAAATTACCTAATTTAATAATTTAATTTTCCTGCAAACTAATTTTCCATTCCTCTTCGATATTTTATCCTACAACTTCAATTTTTGAAGAAAAAGTTTCGATTTTTTCATCCAAATCTTCGATTTTTGAAGTGAAAATTTCCATTTTTGAAGAAAATTGTTCCATACAAAATGGATGTATTTGATCTAGAAAAGAACTTTGCATTTTATGCTGCATATCATAGCAACCCAGTTAATATTTTTATTCATATGCTGTTTGTTTGGCCAATTTTTTATACTGGGCTTATGCTACTATACTTTGTACCCATGCTGTTTTTCACTAATTTTGCACTAATTATCACTATAACATATCAAATTAATAAATGATATCGATCAATGCATATATCCTCCATGAGCACCCCCTTCACCGCCACCGGGCCCACCGCCATAACCACCAGCATAGACATGACCCAACTCTAAACAATTAAACCCATAAAGTAAACAATTCACAAATCACAAGTATTGTAAAAGTTAAATAACAGGGTGACAATCGATAGATAATTTTCAAAAAAAAAAATGATATATCATCTTATCACCTACTATACAATCATCAATTTGTTTTCGAGTGTTTAAATTAGTCAGAGTACTAATTTGACTACACAAAAAAATAATTGAAAATTAAATAATTCCTCCTTAGATAAAAAATTGAATTGAAACAATAATAAACTTCGTAACTCGTAAATTACCCGATGAAGTGATGATTGTAGACGAAATCATGAAAATATAATAAAAAAACAACAAAGAGTTAAAGTATTTACTAGTCGACGAGATTGTATACGAGCAAGCTACTACAATGAGCAACAGAAGGACAAAATTTGGGAGAAATTGATGTGTTGTAGGTGAGAAATATTGCAATATGAAGGAATATATATACACAAAAAAAACTGTAGTACCAAACTACCAATACTCCCAATTAATATATATAATTGTCAGTCAACCATGCAGATTAGGTCTTTACTTTTTCATAAATAAAACAATACTTGGTATATAAAGAAAAAACAGCCAACCATGCACCATGCAAATACATGTCGGTATTCATTTCCTAGGATAAAGTCAATGTGCCATTAATTGTCGGTTAACATATTAGATTAATTATTATAAAATGAGATAATTATAGAAACCCAGTTCAGAATTCTGTAATTGACATATAGTAAAAATACAGTACCGAGAAAACCCAGTTCAGATTACAAAAAAAGTAATTTAAAATAAATAAATTAAACAAAAGAAAAATGTGAGTTCAGATAAAAATTGATGTAGCAAATTCACAAAAAAAAAATAAAGCAGAAAAATGAAGTGTAAAGTACCAGCAACGGTGAAAAGTGTGAAGTAAACACAAAAAAAAGAGAGGAGAGAGAAAGTGTGAGTACAGAGAAAAAGAGAGAGACAGTTGTTATAGAAAAAGGAAAGCAAGGTCAAAAGCTGGAAAAGTGAAAAATTAAAGATCAGAAAATATATTATTAAAAAATTAGGGGACAATAATAATAAAGAGGAAAAGTGGTCAATGTGTCGTTAATTGTAATTCCCACACAACCATACACGCATCAAATATCAAGAAGTTGAAAAGTGAGGTACTCCAAAATAAACTAAAGCAAACAATTACTGACTTTAGATACAAAAATAAAAAGGGTTTTTTTTTTTTTTAAAAAAGGCAGATCTTACAACATATTTACATAAATCAATCAATAGCTCATCTTGTTTTTAAGAAAAAATCAATCAATTTTTTAACAAATTTTTTTTTAAAAGAAATCAAAATTATTAATAATTCACTAATATTCTTCAATTTTTATAAAAAAAATCAATTTTCTTAAAAATAAATAAATTAAAATAACATTCCGTCTTTATCAATATTATATTCTTAAAAAAAAGTAAAAAAACAATAATGTTCAATTTTTATCTTATCTAGCAACCCATTTCATGATTAGATAAATTTTTTTATAAGGGATTTATTTGCTACTCCACAAATATATAAGA